>NW_026607086.1:435000-472076 GCF_029890125.1 Rhinichthys klamathensis goyatoka
ATAAAGGAATTAGGAATCATAGATCCATATGAAGCACCACAAGTTCTTTTTACAGGCACCTCTTCCTGAACGTCACTCACTCACTCGCGCACTGCGGTCTAGTGAGGAAACGCAGCTTTTTGATATACACTTTTTCTTGTTCCCGAATACAAATATTTTTTAAAGTATTTGTTCGAAATAAGTATTCGTAAAAAACACATTATTTGTGCCTTTCCGAATACCGTATTCGGGTTCGGCTCCACCCCTAATAGATAGATAGATAGATAGATAGATAGATAGATAGATACAGTAGATAGACAGACAGATAGACAGACAGACAGACAGACAGACAGACAGACAGATAGATAGATAGATAGAGACAGACAGACAGACAGACAGACAGACAGACAGACAGATAGATAGATAGATAGATAGACAGACAGACAGACAGACAGACAGACAGACAGACAGACAGACAGATAGATAGAGACAGACAGACAGACAGACAGACAGACAGACAGACAGACAGACAGACAGATAGATAGAGACAGACAGACAGACAGACAGACAGACAGACAGACAGACAGACAGACAGATAGATAGATAGATAGATAGATAGATAGATAGATAGATAGATAGATAGATAGATAGATAGATAGATAGATAGATAGATAGATAGATAGACAGATAGACAGATAGATAGATGGATGACCTGTAGTGTGGTGCTGTCCTCTAAAGCGGAGTTCGGGACTGTGAAGCGAATGGTTCTGGAGAACGAATGTGAAGGAAAGGTGTAACACAAGCGGACAGAGGCAGCAGTCGTCGTGTTCTCGGGATCTTCTCCATTAATGCCTCCTTCCTCTTCCTCTTCCTCTTCCTCTGCACTGCCATCGCCCGTCACCATCACCGCTCCACCTGCGTCTGAGAGGCCAGAAACAATCCTGTCGGACCGCCCGGAGACACTGCGCCCCACAAACCCCCCGTGACGAGTGCCGTACCTCTGAGGGAGACGCTCAGCTGGGTCCTCAGGCACAGGCTCCGGGTCTCCGGCTTCTGGCACTCGGCGACGGAGGCGTCTAGACGGGTCACATGGACACGCTCGTCATCTCTGAGGCACGCCGGGCCGCCTGACACGAGACGGCACACAGATGAACACACTGCAGTGCAGCTGGCCATGGGGAAATATCTGTCGGAGCGTTCTTACCTGAGCCGACTTCACAGCGGATTATACCCTAGAGACCAAACAATCAAACATACGTAAACACTACAAGAGATATCACATCATATTTATAACATACAACGACTCTCTCAAAAAAAACATGCACAGGTTATATTTTTTTGACCCCAAAAAGGAAAAGCAAGAAATTAAGAGAAAATAACATTTATAATACAAAGAAATCCATATAATACAAAATTATTTAATTGTGCTCTTCACATGTCACATTTTTTTTATTCCAATTAAATGAATGTACTATATTTTAGTTTTGATAATGTTTTTTATTTCGTATTTTGAATTTTAGGGGTTTTTACGGTACTAAATTATATTTACACTGTATTTATAATCCATTTATTCACTTTAAGTTATTAGACCTGAAAATTAAATTTCTTAAACTTGAACTGTGGTAAATCTTGTGAGAAAAGCGTGAATGCTTTAAAGCAACAGATCAACAGTTTGATCTCGTTTCAGAGACGACACTTGGCGGATTATTGCTGAAGTGAAAAAAGTTTTAAAAAGTGAACGTTACAGAATTTTACGTTTATTGTTATTAAAAATGTTTTACTCTAAAACTATGGGGAAACCAAAGCCACGTTTTTTTGAGCGAACATCACCTGAGGTACTAATATTATATGTCACAGTAGTTCTTATTACAGCTGATGGATTTCATTTCTACTGATTAAAATAAAAAACAACACTGTATTAGAGTTATACATGTATGCAAATGTAGTGGTTTATAAGTGATGATATGCATAGATTACAGCAGCTCGTCTGTGCTGGGTTTGCATGAGAACACAGACTGAGCAGAAAAACAACAAACACACACAACTCTACACAGCAAACAAGAAAAAGTGTGACTTCATAAAACTCACACACACTCTATAACTCAAACACCCACACACACAAACACACACACACACACAAACATACACACACACACACAAACAAATACACACACTCTATAACACAAACAAACACACTCTATAACACAAACACACACACACACACTCTATAACACAAACAAACACACTCTATAACACAAACACACACACACACACTCTATAACACAAACAAACACACTCTATAACACAAACACACACACACACACACTCTCTATAACACAAACACACACACACACACACGCGCACACACACACACAAACACACACACACACACAAACATACACACACACACACAAACAAATACACACACTCTATAACACAAACAAACACACTCTATAACACAAACACACACACACACACTCTATAACACAAACAAACACACTCTATAACACAAACACACACACACACACACTCTCTATAACACAAACACACACACACACACACGCGCACACACACACACAAACACACACACACACACACACAAACATACACACACACACACAAACAAATACACACACTCTATAACACAAACAAACACACTCTATAACACAAACACACACACACACACTCTATAACACAAACAAACACACTCTATAACACAAACACACACACACACACACTCTCTATAACACAAACACACACACACACACACGTGCACACACACACACAAACACAAGCAAACACACCCAAACACACACACACTCAACCACTCTAAAACACACACAAACAAATACACACACACTCTATAACACACACACACACACACTATAACACATGCACACACAAACACACAACACACACACCCACTCTATAACACAAACACGCAACTCTACACAGCAAACAAGAAAAACTGTGACTTCATAAAACTTACACCCACTCTATAACTCAAACACACACACACAAACATACACACACACAAACAAATACACACACTATAACACAAACACACGCACACACTCCCTCTATAACACAAACACACACACACACACTCTATAACACAAACACACGCACACACTCCCTCTATAACACAAACACACATACACACTCTATAACACAAACACACGCACACACTCCCTCTATAACACAAACACACACACACAAACACTCTATAACACAAACACACGCACACACACTCCCTCTATAACACAAACACACACACACAAACACTCTATAACACAAACACACGCACACACTCCCTCTATAACACAAACACACACACTCAAACACTCTATAACACAAACACACGCACACACTCCCTCTATAACACAAACACACACACACACACTCTATAACACAAACACACGCACACACTCCCTCTATAACACAAACACACATACACACTCTATAACACAAACACACGCACACACTCCCTCTATAACACAAACACACACACACAAACACTCTATAACACAAACACACGCACACACACTCCCTCTATAACACAAACACACACACACAAACACTCTATAACACAAACACACGCACACACTCCCTCTATAACACAAACACACACACTCAAACACTCTATAACACAAACACACGCACACACTCCCTCTATAACACAAACACACACACACACACTCTATAACACAAACAAACACACTCTATAACACAAACACACACACTCTCTCTATAACACAAACACACACACACGCGCGCACACACACAAACACAAGCAAACACACCCAAACACACCCAAACACACACACACTCAGCAGCCACTCTAAAACACACACACACACACACTCACCCACTCTATAACACAAACACACACACACAAACACGCGCACACACTCACACAAACACTCACTCACACACCTCTGCAAACAGTCAAATTCCTAGCAACTGTATCCATGTAGAAACATGTCTGACTCTGAGCTTCAGCGAATCAAGTGCACTAAACTATCAACTAGAAAACAAGTCTGAAAGTCTGAAGCAGGTTTAAAACCGTGTGTTTGGACTTTAGGCATGATCTTAGTTCATCAGTAACTTTAGTTACCGCGGTAAACACACACAGCTGGTGTACTGTACCTGTCCACAGGTGAGCAGATGATCCTCCTGGAGCTCGACTCTCTCCAGCGCCTGTGTGAAGAAGATCCACTGCAGGAGAGAGACCAGCAGCAGAGCCCACACACCCATCACACACACACACACACACACACACACACTCTGGACCCCTGTCTGGACTCACTCTGAAACTCAACAACTGACACTCATCGATTCACAAGAGTCTGAAAGCGCAGCAAACCCAGTGTTGAGTTCATTCATACTGAGAGAGAGAGAGAGAGAGAGAGAGAGAGAGAGAGAGAGAGAGAGAGAGAGAGAGAGAGAGAGAGAGAGAGAGAGAGAGAGAGAGAGAGAGAGAGAGAGAGAGAGAGAGAGAATTTATAGTTCTAATCATCTAAACCTTTTGATCTATGGCTTCTGGTAAATATTAATTTGTATCATCAATTTAGCATCAGAATACTGGGATTTAGAGGATGAATACAATATGTAACTAATATTACTGAAATATAAAAACTATATAAATAATTATGTATACACAAACCTGATATTGTTCTAATTAAGTCATTAAAACGTTACTCGGATGTTCTCTGAGCTCCAGCTTTTTAAAAGAAATGTTTATTTTTTCCCGGTTCTGCGGACATTAAAGGAACATGAACGTTCCATTTGATCATTCAAACACTTGTTTTGAATGTTCTCTGAACGTTGTGAAACAAGTAAAACATGTTAGAGTTAGACGAATGTCCAACTAAAACGTTTGAGGAAAATAAAACTTTCAACGATGTAAAAATAATGTTTTAAAAACACATTGTTAAAGAAAAGATACATTTGATAACGATAACGTTCTATCAACGCTTCCTGTCAGCGGTGGCATCGTAATGTTTCGTGACAGAATATCCCACTTAAATCATGAATACGTTTCTAGAAGATAAATCCTCTCATATAGATGGACGAAACACGTATGTATCATGATTTACACGAGTTGTGAGCGAGTGAGTGAATATTGAGGTTTACCTGGAGGAGAGTGAGTTCCAGCGGTGCAGGAGCGAGTGGGCAGGAACGGCACAGGACAGCTGTTATACTGGGAACTACTCGGCATAACAAATATCCTCCCACACACACACACACTCCACCCAAAGCCTGCTCGTCAGATCAGCACACACACCTCACACTCTTTCATCTTCCTTACAGCGATATAATGACCAGGAAATGACATTTAAAACACTTGCTGAATAACCTAAACACTTTCATTTAAGATTACACACACTCTAATAGATGCTAATGAACAGTTTAACAATAAAAGCTCCTATCATTAGCTTTTTTAAATTAAATTCAGGCAGTTACTCTTTTTAATCACAGTTAATTTCTTGCAGCAGGGTTGCCAGACATTTATTATAAAAGTACAGATGGTTTCTAACACTCTTAAAAAATAAAAGGTTATTTCTCAGCGATGAACTAAAGAACCTTTTCATTAAACAGTTTAAACGAACCATTTTAACCATCTCAGAAATATGTAAAGAACATTTTCTTCATTATAAAAACCTCTGTAGACGTTAAAAGTATTTCATGGAAACATCAAAAATAAAGAACCTTTCATTTTGATGTTTTAAAATCTCGAACTGTTTTAACTAGGATTGGGAATCGAAAATCAATTCTACTAGACTTGTTGTAAAAGTTTCAAGTTCAAGTTTAATAGAGCACATTTAAAACAGCCACAAGACTGACTAAAGTGCTGTACAAGACATCTAAATACCAATCCTAAATATACACACTTACAAATATGATAAAATATACACATTTAAGAAAAATGTCTAAAAAAACTTTTTTTTAATTTAATTTCCTATTATCATCATATACAAAATAACTTTTGTATTTGTAATGTATATGTTATTTATAGGGTGCAGTGTTATTTAACATTTGTTTCAGTTTCAGTTTCTGTTCCTGAATACCTTAAAATCTTAAATTGTTGTATTTTATGAAGTCTTATTGAGTGTTTACTTGTTTACTTGTAAGCGTTCTTTAGCCTGTAGATTTTTGTTCATGGTATTCAGCTGCGATGAAATGCTTTGCAGTAAAGCTAATAGAACTAGATGTTTCAATCCCTTAAGTAGGCAACTCGGTAACACTTTATTTTAAGGTGCTTGTAATAAGCAGTAATTAACAGTTAATAAGACACTTATAAGACCTTATAAGATGCATATAAGATGCATATAAGCATTAACTAATGATAATAAATAAATTAAATTAAATAATACATTTCTCAAGTATCAATACATTGCACTTTTAGAACAGCCGAACAAACATAAATGGTAACACAAACTCCCAGGCCCTTAAAAATTGACCTTCCCAAGAGGGAGTGGTTTCCCTGATCTCTTCAGGGCCTGGACATATAATTAACCCTTATATGAAGTAGTTAATGCTTATATGCATCTTATATGCATCTTATAAGGTCTTATAAGTGTCTTATAAGTGTCTTATTAACTGTTAATTACTGCTTATTACTAGCACCTTAAAATAAAGTGTTACCGGAAACGCTTGACAGTAGCAGTCGGTGTGGAGTGGTGAAAAGGAGGGTAAGGTATGTCATTGGGGTCATCAGGTGGGCACCCTGCTTCATCGACGTTTCGTTGATTGAAGCCCACAACGTCTCCAGAAGGCTCAACGGTGTACCCAGCGTCCCAGGTACACCCCCCTCCATGCCATACCCTCCATATTCCTGATGGGCTCTGCATGGCAGGGGCGTCCTTCTCCCTGAGTTGGGCTTAAGCCTGACCGCATACCATCTGTCTCTACCTTGCTGCCCAGTTGGGGTCCTTGCGCTTGATCCAAAGCCAGTTACTGCTTTTTTCGGCAGCACCTGACATGGACTTGATGGCCTGTTGGAGAGAGCGACCCTTCACCCCTATTTTTCTCAGCAACCTGGTGGAAGATGTGGCAACAAATCCCCTGCATCCCACCTCTACTGGGAAGATACTGGTCTTCCAGCCGTTCTGGGATGCTTCAGCTGCCAGGTCGGAATATTTGTTTTGTTTTCTCTCATAAGCCTCTTCAACCCCATCTTCCCATGGTACTGTTAATTCCACAACATATGCCAGCTTTGTTGATGGAGACCACAGGACCATGTCTGGCCGGAGTGTTGTAGCCACTATTTCTGGGGGAAACACAAGCTTCTTATCAAGGTCCACTTCCGATTTCCAATCCCGCGCTGACTGCAGGATGCTTGCATCCTTAGGTGTTATACTATACTCTTGATATTGGCCAGCTGGAACGAAATTTGTGAAGTTGACCTGTCTTGCCGATGTTTGTGGGAGATTGTTTGTGGTGGTTCGCTTTTGTTCCAGTATTGATGCCAGCTCTCTGAGTACTTGGTTATGCCGCCAAGTATAGCGCCCTTGGGTGAGACTTGTAGTGCACCCTGATAGAATGTGTCTTAGGGATGCAGGTACTTGACACAGGGAACAGGCGGGATCTTCTCCATACCACTCTTTCAGATTTTGGGGGGAGGGTAGCAGGTCGTATGTGGCTCTGATGACAAAACTCAGCCGTGCTCCCTCCATCTGCCAGATGTCACGCCAGCTGAGCTTTTTCTTCTCCAGACCCTCCCAATTGGTCCATCTCCCTTGCTTGGCCATTGAGACGGCTTTTGCATGTCGCTCTCCCTCCTCCTGTCTCCTGACTTCTTCTACCACTAGCTGTCTCTTCTGCACTGATGTTGCTTTCTGCCACAGAACAGTTTTTGGGATGAGTCCGAACCCTGCCCTCCCATGCTGTACTTGTCCAACCACATCTCTGAACTGAAGCGCAGACTTTGCACTCTGAACAGCTTCTGATGGAGTCCACTTCCTTCCAGCTACCACCCCGGGGGCTGCTGTTCGAATGACTGCATCCTCAGATTCAGTTAGGGTCATGACGAGCCTTGCTTTGGTGCATTTGAACTCTTCCACGAGCCCTGTGATTGGTAATTCCAACTTTCCATGTCCATAAAGTCCGACAGAACTTAAACAACGTGGAATTCCAAGCCACTGCTTTAGCTGTGTGCTTATCAGCCGTTCCAACTTTTCAACCTTAGAGATGGGGATCTCATACACAGTTAACGGCCACAAGAGTCTTGGGAGTATGCCAAACTGAAAGCACCATAACTTGAGTTTTCCTGGCAACAAGGTCTTGTTGATGCGCTCCATATACATGCTGGTATCATTTTTTAGTTGTTCAAACTGCTCGGTGTCTTTGAGCTTCGCATCATACCATCTCCCCAAGCTCTTTACTGGCATTTCTGAGACAGTTGGGACAGGTGTTCCGCCGACGTGAAATCTCTGGTCTGTAACTTGGCCTTTCACTATGGAGATGCTTCTGCACTTATTGGGCTTTAACTTCATCCTCGCCCATGTTGTATTTTGATGAAGTTTTTCCAGCAATCTCTTGGTGCAGGGGACAGTTGTTGTGAGTGTTGTTAGATCGTCCATATAGGCTCGAATTGGTGGTAACCTCTGACTAAATTGTAGCCGTTCTCCTCCCACGACCCATTTCGAGGCTCTAATAATGATCTCCATTGCCATCGTGAAGGCCAATGGGGAGATGGTACACCCCGCCATGATGCCTACTTCCAGTGGTTGCCAACTTGTGGTGAAGCTTGACGTTGTAATGCAAAACTGTAGATCCTGGAAGTAGTGTTTCACTAAATTTGTGATTATAGTCGGCACCTGGAAGAACTCAAAGGCAGCCCACAGAATTGAATGAGGGACTGACCCATAGGCATTGGCCAGATCAAGGAACAAGACATGGAGATCTTTCCCTTCTTTCTTTGCAGTCTGAATTTGATGCCATATGATGCTGTTATGTTCCAGGCATCCCGAAAAGCCTGAAATGCCAGCCTTTTGAATTGATGTGTCAATAAAGTGGTTTTGTTTTAAATACTGTGTCAGTCGCTGTGCCAACACACTGAAAAAGATCTTGCCTTCAATGTTCAGAGGGTTTATCTGGCGGAACTGTTCAATGGTCGTTGAGTTCTTTTCTTTTTGGATGAACACCCCTCCCGCTCTTCGCCAGGCTTTCGGGATGATTTACTTGTCCCACGCCACTTTCATGTTTTTCCACAGGATTTTCAAAACATCTGGAGCGTTCTTGTAGACACTATACGGTACGCCGTTAGGGCCTGGTGCAGATGCCGATCTTGCCTTTTTCACTGCCTGCTTCACCTCACTCAGCTTGGGAGGGCTGATATCAAACTGATGTTGTGGTGGTGATATTGGAGGGATATCAGTGGGGACAACGATAGGTTCATCTTTTTTCTCATCAGTATAGATGATTCTCAGATGCTCTTCAACCTGGTCTTTTGACGTTTTCAGGGATCCACTCTTCTCCTTTATGAATATGCCTTTCACAAATTTAAAAGAGTCTTTGTAGAAATCGGTTCTGGCTTTTTCCTTCTTGTTCCGGCGCATCCGTAGGCTTTCTGCTCGACGGAGTTTTGAGAGCCTGTGCTTTAGGTCCTCTTGAAGGAAATTGATGCCTTCCCTTTCTTCTACTGTCGCGTTTCTCCACAACTTTCTTAGCCGTCGCTTCTCTTTCACCAGTTGTTGGATTTCTTTCAGCCGACGGGACTTGGGGGCGGGAAGCATCTCTTTCTTTCTGACTTGCTCCTTCACTCCACAATTTTCCTCTCCATAGCTGTAGATAAGGTCGCCCATCTTCTCCAGCTTCTTCTCGGCTGATCCTCTGATGTTACTTAGGATAAGGCTTAAGTCTGTGTTGATGGTTTCAAAAAGACTTTGAGGTGAATGATATCTATATATATATTTTTTACTTAAAAACTAGGAATCTATAAGAATCGGAATCAGAATCGCTCAAATTCAAACGATTCCCAACTCTATATAACAGCATATGCGCAACTCTATATGTGCAGACCAAAGCGCCGGCGCCCTCAGATCACTTGGACGTGGCTGTGGTTACAAGAGGTAAAAACGATATAAATACTGTTCGTTTTCTCACACAAACCGCTCGTTTCGTGTCTTAGGCCATCAATGTGTACTTACATTTACGAGTCATTAAATCATGTTTAATTTGGACTTCTCTGTGCATGCTCTTTGAGGTGGTGAACATAGACCTGCATTATATGACTGACAGACAAGAACGGTTTGACCTAAAAATATCAAAATTGAAACTACTGCGGAAACAAAGACACCTACATCTTGGATGCCCTTGAGGTAAGCTAAAACACACCAAAAATTCATTTCAAAGTGAACTATCCCTTTAACTGTAAAAATAAACCATTGGTCAAATGCTTTACAATGTCGATGTTCAAAATCATTCCAGATATGTTTGTCTCCCAGCACAGGTTATAGGTTATTTAAAGGATCATTTGTGTATTTGGGATTCCCCGTCTCTCCCTGGCCAGGCTTTGCTCAGAGTGACCTTTAAAACGAGTAGAAACAGACACACTATTCCTGTCCTTCATCTGTTTTAAACACATGTGGAGGAAGACCATGTTGTTTATCGTGTGTCCTGTGCTTTGCATGTGCGTGTTTGTTTGTCACACACAGAGTTAGTAAATGGCTCTTATGCAAATATAGCAACTAAACCCGAAGCGCTCATATTACACCAGAAGCTGCCGTGACATATTTGAGCTCAAATGATCTGAAAACGAACTTGTCTTCAGTGTTTGTTTTGTTCAGGACTCGCGTCTACGTAAAGGAACATTTGTTCACTCCAACTGAACTCCAGCACATGAGCACAACTGTGTTTGCTGTAGTTCAGTGTTTGCGATTCTCCTTTAACCGGACACATTTCTTCCAGATGAACACCTTGTTTAACTCACGCATAGCCTATAGAAGTGTAATGGCTTGGAAATGGTATGACGTCAAATGCGTCTGTTTACTTCAACTTTCCTCCCCTATGGTGAGCGATTCATCAGTGCATCTACGTCTGATTAAAACAAATCGGTAACATCTTATTTTGTGTCCCTGTCATAGGAGTTACTATAGTAATAACTATAAAGCATTTATACATGAAACTAACCCTAACACACACAATCCTAACCCTAAACCTGTATAAGTACATGTAGTTAATTAATATTACTCAGTACTTGGGACACATTAAAATAAACCAAAAAATCTATTTGTAATCTTTCATCCCTGATTATTTTTCACATTCAATATTGTTTAGAGAACTAAAATGGGTTGCAAACGTCGTTTCATGTAGGCTTTAACACTGAATATGATTTTCAAGAAAAATAAATAATTCCCCTGCCGAATAGGCCCAGTTTCAAATGCACCCATAAGCCCTTGCGATCTTCCTCTGAGACACTTTAGTGATGTAACCGCGTTGACTGTTGGGTAAAAGTGGGCAAACGAAGACCTTCTGAAACCTGAAAGGACAGGTGGGACTCGCTTCGGTCTTGTGGACTTGCAATAGAAGCTGAAGTGCACATGAAGTGTGACATATGGATATGGGACAGGGCCATAATGCATAAAAGGGTTGTTACACCACAGTTTTCACTCCATTGACTTCCATTCTACGCATGTGAATGCGGGAGACCGGAAACTCACTGCATATGGTTGCAACATCAATCTGGATGTTAAGATCTTCTTGAGACAGTCAAGCTTGTTTTAATAAAGTGATCTAAAAATGAAAGACAGGTGTTAATAAGCTTTCATTGAAGAATTTGTTAAAATCCCCCTGTAGTCAATCATTTTATCCTTTATCCCCAAAATTACATATTTAAAAGTTTTTTCCTTGAAAATAAATTCTTCATGCCTTAAAATATCTTGAATGTAACTCGACACCCTCGCCTCATTTAGTATGCGCGGTGCTATGAATATGCAAATGAGCCCCGCCTCCACTCACTCACTCAGCTCAGAGATCCACTGGTTGACGATCACACGTTGATCTGATTGGTTACAAGGTCGTTTGTGACGTCAGAAACACCAGCGATTTCAAACCGCGGTTTTGAGACTGTCTTTGGTTCACTGCAGTTTTATATGTGTTTGCATATAAATGTGTCTGTGCAGTGTGTGGACACATCCACCAACCAATAAAAATCCATTCACTCCTTTTTTTTAATCCTCAAAAAGCCTAAACACGCTCAATAATCATTTTCTGAGCACTATGATGTCATTATGCACATGCTCCGCCCACAACCGCTGACGGACTGTCCCATATTAGCATAGTCTTGTACCGTTAAACATGTTATCATGTGGATGAATAATCATATGCAAATGATATGCAGATGAGGATATGCATAGTAAAACTAGGGGTTGTAATCTCCATATATGGTTATTTCGGGGTGGAGACACATGTGCGCACAATCTTCCGCTGACTGGGATTTATAAAGTGAATTCTGCGCAGGTTCTGGCGTACGCACGGTTTTATAAGTCTGAATATTTTTTTGCGTACGACATTTTTGGCTTTCGGGCGCATGTAGCCTACACTTTTAGTAAGGATTCTACGCACAGTTTTATAAATGAGGCCCCAGGAGATCAACAAGAAACAGCTTGACCTATTGGGTGAATTAAGAGAATGCACTTTTTTTGCAGCAAATTGGAGAAGATTGTAAATTTTTACTTTTGGGATTTATTATTATTTGTTACGTTGAATTTATGTTTATAAATTCTAAAGCGAGTCTAAAGCTATATCAAATAGTCTAACGTTATGTTAGCAAATTCTACAAATAGACAGTCAAGACAGAGGAAAATATATTCAAAATTGTGGGGAGCAAATCGATGACGGAGAAGCCGGAATGAAGCTCTCCCATTGGTTTGTTCCAATGTTGACTTCAGTCGAAACTCTTCAGCAGTTGTCCGAACCTAACACATGTTAAACGAGAGTTTGGGGATATTTTGCATAAGCTTTCCATAATTGGTGTGATCATGATGTCTCTTTACGGTCGGACACTCGTCTGAAGCATCGGGCCGTTGAGAAAACCTGTTCGGTAGCATTTCACGAACATAATTATGTTGTGCACAAAACATTTATGATAATAGCTCGAGGGAAAATAGCTTCTTCACAGGATCCAGGATATATAGATCCTGTGGTTTCAGGTCCATACATGCATTTCATGAAACATAAGCACGCGCTCTTCCGGCTATACAGACACATTTGCATAGATTTCACTGTTGGTCAAATGGGTCCAAGATGGTTCCTGATTCAGCCAAAATAAAGATAACATCATTGTGAATGTGACCAGCCGAAAACTGCTTTGCATCTTCTTCAGGATGATGTGTGTGTTTTACAGACAGAGAGATCATTAGGCTGGGCTGTGGTGAAATAATAATCAGATAAAGCGGAGTATGGATGTTTGGTGCGTTTATTTATACTCATAAACAAATAAAAGTATACAGATGCAGGTTTTTATACAAAAATAGAGAATTTCACATTTATTTGTACAGGATGAGGTCACTTGTTTCCTTGAGAGAGTGCTTACACTGAACGCTTCAGATGTGTCAACATGTGTGCATAGCATCAGAATGTCATAATTACCAATAGGAAACTCTAGATTTTCTTTGAGAAAAGACTTTACAGGTTGGGGGCTTTTCATTTATTAAAAAAAAATCACATCAGAAGATAAATACTTTACATGCTCTTCATTTCTCTGCACCATGCAGTCTGTAGGGAGTTCATTTCATTCTTCACATGCATTCATTTAGCAGATGCTTTTATCCAAAGGGACTTACAAATGAGGAACAAGCGGTTCATCTTGATAACATGAGAAGCAGAAACAATACAATACAATACAATACTCTATTTTTTTGTTTTGTTTTACTGAGACAAGGCTGGACAACAACTGAAATAGAGAACTATATTTTAATCAGAAGAGACCGAAACCGTAAAGGTGGAGGTGTGAGATCAGACATTGGTTTTAATCAGAGAACGGACTTGAATAATGAACAAATTGAATGGACAAACATTCTGTTGCCGAAGAGCAAGCCTATATTTGGAGCATGCTAGGCCACCTGACCAGACAATGCTTTATGAAATTCTGGAAGAAGTCTGGTCAAAGTGTATGGATTTTGTCAAATCTGAAGTTATCATGATAGGAGATTTTAATACTGATACTCGAAAGACTCCGGCTATAAGACGGTAATGAATTTTTGTCGCTCCTTTAGTTTGCATCAGCTGATCAAGGAACCAATTAGTATGTGGGGTCCTCAAGGGAGTGTCTTGGGTCTTCTATATATAAATGTCCTCAAGTCTGTATGTCCATGTGAACTTTTTTTAAATGCAGATGATTCTGCGTTATTGGTTTCACATAAAGATAAGAACATAGTTGTAGAACTACCGAATGTCAGCGGGTGAATGTCAGACGATAGGATCGCTTCACTTAGGGAAACCGGACACTATATTGTTTGGTTAAAAAAAAAAAACTGAAAAGATCCCCTGGATTTAAGGTTTTAGTTGGAGATAATGAGATTAATGTAAAGGACTCAGTTAGTTACCTTGGCTGTGTGCTGGACTGCCACTTGTCTGGAATGGGCCAAGCGCAAAAGGTACTCGCCAAGGTAAATCAAAGAAATGGTTTCTAGGCCAGAATCTCAAGGTTTCTAGACAAGAAAGCGATGTCAACTCTGGCAAGTGCTCTAATTCAGCCTTATTTTGACTACGCATGTTTCTCTTCGTACAATGGTGTCTTAAACCACCTGAAACATAGGCTTCAGACTGCTCAAAATAAGGTTATAAGGCTTATTTTGAACCTTCCCATGAGATCTCATCTTGATACTTCTTATTTTGAGGCTATTGGGTGGTTAAAAGTAGAGGATCGAGTCTCTCAGATTCACCTGTGCATGGTACATAGGACTGTCCCCAAATATTTGATCAGGTTGCCAGGAAATCTAAAGATGATCAGAAGTTTAGGAGGTTTTAAGCAGGCACTAAATAAATGGTTCAGATGCCAATCTTAGTATGACAATCTTTTACTGTTTTGTTGGATCTATTTAATATATATATATATATATATATATATATATATATATATATATATATATATATATACACTCACCGGCCACTTTATTAGGTACACCTGTCCAACTGCTCGTTAACACTTAATTTCTAAGCAGCCAATCACATGGCGGCAACTCAGTGCATTTAGGCGTGTAGACATGGTCAAGACAATCTCCTGCAGTTCAAACCGAGCATCAGTATGGGGAAGAAAGTTGATTTGAGTGACTTTGAACGTGGCATGATTGTCGGTGCCAGAAGGGCTGGTCTGAGTATTTCAGAAACTGCTAATCTACTGGGATTTTCACGCACAACCATCTCTAGGGTTTACAGAGAATGGTCCGAAAAAGAAAAAACATCCAGTGAGCGGCAGTTCTGTGGGCGGAAATGCCTTGTTGATGCCAGAGGTCAGAGGAGAATGGCCAGACTGGTTCGAGCTGATAGAAGGGCAACAGTGACTGAAATAACCACTCGTTACAACCGAGGTATGCAGCAAAGCATTTGTGAAGCCACAACACGCACAACCTTGAGGCGGATGGGCTACAACAGCAGAAGACTCCACCGGGTACCACTCATCTCCACTACAAATAGGAAAAAGAGGCTACAATTTGCAACAGTTGAAGACTGGAAAAATGTTGCCTGGTCTGATGAGTCTTGATTTCTGTTGAGACATTCAGATGTTAGAGTCAGAATTTGGCGTAAACAGAATGAGAACATGGAACCATCATGCCTTGTTACCACTGTGCAGGCTGGTGGTGGTGGTGTAATGGTGTGGGGGATGTTTTCTTGGCACACTTTAGGCCCCTTAGTGCCAATTGGGCATCGTTTAAATGCCACGGCCTACCTGAGCATTGTTTCTGACCATGTCCATCCCTTTATGGCCACCATGTACCCATCCTCTGATGGCTACTTCCACCATGTCACAAAGCTCGAATCATTTCAAATTGGTTTCTTGAACATGACAATGAGTTCACTGTACTAAAATGGCCTCCACAGTCACCAGATCTCAACCCAATAGAGCATCTTTGGGATGTGGTGGAACGGGAGATTCGCATCATGGATGTGCAGCCGACAAATCTGCGGCAACTGTGTGATGCCATCATGTCAATATGGACCAAACTCCCTGAGGAATGCTTCCAGCACCTTGTTGAATCTATGCCACGAAGAATTGAGGCAGTTCTGAAGGCAAAAGGGGGTCCAACCCGTTACTAGCATGGGGTACCTAATAAAGTGGCCGGTGAGTGTATATATATATATATATATATATATATATATATATATATATATATATATATATATATATATATGGATGCGATGATTGATACTTGATCTGCTGCCACTTGCTTTGGCTACAGCTAAAATTCACTCCAGCTGGTAAACACCTTTGAACTCCTATTGGTCAGTGGTGATGATGTAATAGGTGGCTGTGGCTCAGAGGCCCCACCTTCTTTGAGGTGTAAATTGTCTCAGATTAATTTCTTCTGTTCAGTCCATTGAGGTCAGATGTGAGTGAAAACATGAACACACTGAAAGCTGCTTTATAGAAGAAACTGAAGTTGTAATTCTAATTGAAAGCGTCATTGACACTGTTTTTCATGTTTAATACTGTAAAGCTGTTGCTTTAAAGCAATCTATTGTATAAAGTGCTGTATGAATAAACGTGACGTGACTGAATTGCAGAGCTGGTGCAAACATATCCACATCACTATGATCAGATGCAAAGGTATTTCAAACTTCTTTTCATTCCTAAGCGAAGAATGAAAACCGTACTTCGCTGTGAGAATGTTTAATGTCCCCCTGCTGGACGGACTGTGATGTTGCATTGAAATCGGCAGGTGACTCTGTCTGAATCACCTTTGCTTTGATCAGTCTGAAAGTTTCTCATTCCTTCTGTGTGCCGACCAAGCGGCAACCTTCCAGTCTCTCTCTTGAATCCAGCACTGAAGTGATTTAAACTGCAATTCATCGACTGGCCACTAGAGACAGGCTTCAAAAGAGAGTCAATCCCATAGACCCCCATGTTAAAATGCCCAACTTTACAGCAGAAAAAAATATATGTTTACAGTCTGGTGCAAAAAGTGGTTTTGGTCTTTATAACTAATTTTACCCTTCATGACAACAGTGAGGGGGGTGAATTGTTTTATAACTCATCCGTTAAAATTATATTAAGCCTTAAAGTTCTGCATAATTAAGGGCGTGGCCTCTTGAGTGACAGGTGGATTGCCGCTGATGTCACTACTAGCGCTTGTCTGCTGTCTGTTAGCGTCACGTCACCTCAGCTAATCCGTCTCGCTGCCCATTTTCGTTTATCCGGGAGTGACGCGCTACCAAGATGGCGACGGCCGGCTCCGCCCACTTTAGGCTTCAAAAATGCTCTTCAGAAACCAACGGGTGACAATATTTTTTTGCACTATGTTGCCAATACATACTACGAATTCATTGGCTCTGGCGCAGTCTTTTTCTTCCAACTCCCTTTTCCGGACAAGCACGATGTTACGACTTTACTTCTGCGCTTCTTTTGCCTCCACGTCTTTCGCTTAGTTACTTTCCGTGAGAAGCCAGGAACGAGTTTAGGGCTGTCGGTCGGCACGGGAAGCTTCGCCGCTAGCGTCGGCGCGAGCTGCCGAGACATGAAGAACGACAGCGCTTTGGACAGAAGACGTGGCCAACATCGCCATCTAGTGTTTGAGCCGGTCAGGTCGTGTATTAAAGACGAAAGGTCCTTCGGGAGGCAGTACTTCCGGACACACCGGAGCCGTTTTGGGATGAAAGTGTTACTGTTGTTGTTCTGGAAGCTAACTAGCCTGAATCCCTGAGCGTAGCCATCGCTGCGTATTCCCATCAACAGACAGGACAGCGCAGCGTTAAACACAGGAGCCGTGATGCACGACAACTCAATTGGTTTCTCCATGCATTCTTCCTCTTCTGCTTCTTCCTCTTCTTCTTCTTCTTCTTCTTCAACAGCACTGAACTTAGCCTTTCCTTCGCTGTTCCTCCATCTTAGATAAGCCCGATGTGCGTCAGGGCTCCAGGCAATCAGGACGAGCCCGCCGGCCTTCTGAACGGCCCGACACTGACCATACAGCCACGGCACGGGTCCCAGCTGAGCCAGAGAGGATTGTGGTTGGCACTGCATCCACTGCGCCAGCCTGACGTCCATACACAGCTCCCCCTGCAGGCCGGAGGCCAAACTGCACACTGCAGAGACATGTGTTGAGGTGTTAGATGAGCACACAAGCAGCACGGGGCGTCGGTCAGCGCTACGCCACACTGAGGAAAGAAAGACATATAATTATCCTTTCTAACACAGCATTAAAGCATTTTAAAGGTGACATATTATGCCCCTTTTCACAAGATCACAAGATGTAATATTAGTCTCTGGCGTCTTCAGAATGTGTCTGAAATTTCAGCTCAAAATCCCCCCAGATCATTTATTATAGCTTGGCAAATTTGCCCCTTTTTGGGTGAGTAAAAGCATGCAGTTTTTGTGCGTGTCCCTTTAAATGCAAATGAGCTGCAGCTCCGCCTCCGTTCAAAAGAGGGAGCTTTTACGCGAGCTTCAGAGACTCCGGCAATAATAATAAACTTGCAGCATCTTTTATAAGTAAATATTTATAGAAATTTATAAAATAGATATTTTCATTCACAAATCCACTTTGTCTAACATAATTTTATTGTAAATTGAGAAAATATCAATGTTTCCACATGGCAACGCTGTACCACAGTGGAATTGCTGTAATGTATGTCCCCATTGGGATTCTTTTATAGGTAGTGGCATCAACAATATGATTGCAGTTTTTTATTTATTTGAAGTGTTTATTGTAGTATAGTTATATGCATGTATAAATAACAAATTGATTTCTTCATTTCAGAAAAGGAATACAGCGATATTTTACGGAAAAAGCAATAGTTGCTCTTCCATGTGATGAGATTAAGGACGAGTTAGCCAAATGATTGGGATCTACTTTTTCTTTGGTTTGCATGAGTTCCAAGTATATAAATCTATACATTTCTAAAAGAAATGTGCATTTAAATAGAAAAAGAAAATCATAATATTATAGAAAAACTACTTTGACCATTTTCCATTGTGGTACAGTGTTGCCATATCTGGGATTATTTTGTGTGTGGGAAAGTGGGATTATTTTACTATTTTTTCATCCGATGCTTTGAGGAATGTTTACTCTCAGCATTGACGCTGTAACAGGAATTAAAGTAAGAGTGTGTCCTCTTTCAGCTCTACATGGTGGAGAGACAGTTTTAGGAGAATCTCTAATTAAGTTAGTTAAACTGTGGACAGATTCATGGATAACTACCTGAATACACACCCGGTTCACATATTTGGTAAAACTTTACAATAAGTTTCATCAGTTAATCTATTACCTAACGTGAGCGATACATTTGTTACGGTATTTAATTTTCTTTGCTAATGTTAGTTAATAAAAATCCAGCTGTTCATTGTTAGTTCATGTTAGTTCACAGTGTATTAACTAATGTTAACTAATACAACTTTTGATTTTAATAACATATGTAAATGTTGAAATGAAATTAACTAAGATTAATAAATGCTGTAGAAGTATTGTTCATACTTAGTTCATGTTAACTAAAGTAGTTAACTAAGAAACCTTAGTGTTACCAAGTATTTTACTATAACTCCATCTTGCATAGACATGTCTGTGGGCAGGAGTGTCTGTGGGCAGGAGTGTGTGTGGACAGGAGTGTGTGTGGACAGGAGTGTGTGTGGACAGGAGTGTGTGTGGACAGGAGTGTGTGTGGGCAGGAGTGTCTGTGGGCAGGAGTGTGTGTGGACAGGAGTGTGTGTGGACAGGAGTGTGTGTGGACAGGAGTGTGTGTGGGCAGGAGTGTATGTGGGCAGGAGTGTCTGTGGGCAGGAGTGTCTGTGGGCAGGAGTGTCTGTGGCAGTGTCTGTGGGCAGGAGTGTCTGTGGACAGGAGGGTGTGTGGGCAGGAGTGTCTGTGGACAGGAGTGTCTGTGGGCAGGAGTGTCTGTGGACAGGAGTGTCTGTGGACAGGAGTGTCTGTGGACAGGAGTGTCTGTGGGCAGGAGTGTCTGTGGGCAGGAGTGTCTGTGGGCAGGAGTGTCTGTGGACAGGAGTGTCTGTGGACAGGAGTGTGTGTGGACAGGAGTGTCTGTGGACAGGAGTGTCTGTGGACAGGAGTGTCTGTGGGCAAGAGTGTCTGTGGGCAGGAGTGTCTGTGGACAGGAGTGTCTGTGGGCAGGAGTGTGTGTGGACAGGAGTGTCTGTGGACAGGAGTGTGTGTGGACAGGAGTGTGTGTGGACAGGAGTGTCTGTGGACAGGAGTGTCTGTGGACAGGAGTGTCTGTGGGCAGGAGTGTCTGTGGACAGGAGTGTCTGTGGACAGGAGTGTGTGTGGACAGGAGTGTCTGTGGACAGGAGTGTCTGTGGACAGGAGTGTCTGTGGGCAGGAGTGTCTGTGGGCAGGAGTGTCTGTGGGCAGGAGTGTCTGTGGGCAGGGGTGTCTGTGGGCAGGAGTGTCTGTGGACAGGAGTGTCTGTGGACAGGAGTGTCTGTGGACAGGAGTGTCTGTGGGCAGGGGTGTCTGTGGGCAGGAGTGTCTGTGGGCAGGGGTGTCTGTGGGCAGGAGTGTGTGTGGGCAGGAGTGTCTGTGGGCAGGGGTGTCTGTGGACAGGAGTGTCTGTGGGCAGGAGTGTCTGTGGACAGGAGTGTCTGTGGGCAGGAGTGTCTGTGGACAGGAGTGTCTGTGGACAGGAGTGTCTGTGGGCAGGGGTGTCTGTGGGCAGGAGTGTCTGTGGGCAGGGGTGTCTGTGGGCAGGAGTGTGTGTGGGCAGGAGTGTCTGTGGGCAGGGGTGTCTGTGGGCAGGAGTGTCTGTGGACAGGAGTGTCTGTGGACAGGAGTGTCTGTGGGCAGGAGTGTCTGTGGGCAGGAGTGTCTGTGGGCAGGAGTGTCTGTGGGCAGGAGTGTCTGTGGACAGGAGTGTCTGTGGACAGGAGTGTCTGTGGGCAGGAGTGTCTGTGGACAGGAGTGTGTGTGGACAGGAGTGTGTGTGGACAGGAGTGTCTGTGGGCAGGAGTGTCTGTGGACAGGAGTGTCTGTGGGCAGGAGTGTCTGTGGGCAGGAGTGTCTGTGGGCAGGAGTGTCTGTGGGCAGGAGTGTCTGTGGGCAGGAGTGTCTGTGGGCAGGAGTGTCTGTGGACAGGAGTGTCTGTGGACAGGAGTGTCTGTGGGCAGGAGTGTCTGTGGGCAGGAGTGTCTGTGGACAGGAGTGTCTGTGGACAGGAGTGTCTGTGGGCAGGAGTGTCTGTGGACAGGAGTGTGTGTGGACAGGAGTGTGTGTGGGCAGGAGTGTGTGTGGGCAGGAGTGTGTGTGGGCAGGAGTGTCTGTGGGCAGGAGTGTCTGTGGGCAGGAGTGTCTGTGGGCAGGAGTGTCTGTGGACAGGAGTGTCTGTGGACAGGAGTGTCTGTGGGCAGGGGTGTCTGTGGGCAGGAGTGTCTGTGGGCAGGGGTGTCTGTGGGCAGGAGTGTGTGTGGGCAGGAGTGTCTGTGGGCAGGGGTGTCTGTGGGCAGGAGTGTCTGTGGACAGGAGTGTCTGTGGACAGGAGTGTCTGTGGGCAGGGGTGTCTGTGGGCAGGAGTGTCTGTGGGCAGGGGTGTCTGTGGGCAGGAGTGTGTGTGGGCAGGAGTGTCTGTGGGCAGGGGTGTCTGTGGGCAGGAGTGTCTGTGGACAGGAGTGTCTGTGGACAGGAGTGTCTGTGGGCAGGGGTGTCTGTGGACAGGAGTGTCTGTGGGCAGGAGTGTCTGTGGGCAGGGGTGTCTGTGGGCAGGAGTGTCTGTGGGCAGGAGTGTCTGTGGGCAGGGGTGTCTGTGGGCAGGAGTGTCTGTGGGCAGGGGTGTCTGTGGACAGGAGTGTCTGTGGACAGGAGTGTCTGTGGGCAGGGGTGTGTGTGGGCAGGAGTGTCTGTGGGCAGGAGTGTCTGTGGGCAGGAGTGTCTGTGGGCAGGAGTGTCTGTGGACAGGAGTGTCTGTGGACAGGAGTGTCTGTGGGCAGGGGTGTCTGTGGGCAGGAGTGTCTGTGGGCAGGGGTGTCTGTGGGCAGGAGTGTGTGTGGGCAGGAGTGTCTGTGGGCAGGGGTGTCTGTGGGCAGGAGTGTCTGTGGACAGGAGTGTCTGTGGACAGGAGTGTCTGTGGGCAGGAGTGTCTGTGGGCAGGAGTGTCTGTGGGCAGGAGTGTCTGTGGACAGGAGTGTCTGTGGACAGGAGTGTCTGTGGGCAGGAGTGTCTGTGGACAGGAGTGTGTGTGGACAGGAGTGTGTGTGGACAGGAGTGTCTGTGGGCAGGAGTGTCTGTGGACAGGAGTGTCTGTGGGCAGGAGTGTCTGTGGGCAGGAGTGTCTGTGGGCAGGAGTGTCTGTGGACAGGAGTGTCTGTGGACAGGAGTGTCTGTGGGCAGGAGTGTCTGTGGACAGGAGTGTCTGTGGACAGGAGTGTCTGTGGGCAGGAGTGTCTGTGGACAGGAGTGTGTGTGGACAGGAGTGTGTGTGGGCAGGAGTGTGTGTGGGCAGGAGTGTCTGTGGGCAGGAGTGTCTGTGGGCAGGAGTGTCTGTGGGCAGGAGTGTCTGTGGGCAGGAGTGTCTGTGGGCAGGAGTGTCTGTGGACAGGAGGGTGTGTGGGCAGGAGTGTCTGTGGACAGGAGTGTCTGTGGGCAGGAGTGTCTGTGGACAGGAGTGTCTGTGGACAGGAGTGTCTGTGGGCAGGAGTGTCTGTGGACAGGAGTGTCTGTGGACAGGAGTGTGTGTGGACAGGAGTGTCTGTGGACAGGAGTGTCTGTGGACAGGAGTGTCTGTGGGCAGGAGTGTCTGTGGGCAGGGGTGTCTGTGGGCAGGGGTGTCTGTGGGCAGGGGTGTCTGTGGGCAGGAGTGTGTGTGGGCAGGAGTGTGTGTGGGCAGGAGTGTCTGTGGGCAGGAGTGTCTGTGGGCAGGAGTGTCTGTGGGCAGGAGTGTCTGTGGGCAGGAGTGTCTGTGGACAGGAGGGTGTGTGGGCAGGAGTGTCTGTGGACAGGAGTGTCTGTGGGCAGGAGTGTCTGTGGACAGGAGTGTCTGTGGACAGGAGTGTCTGTGGACAGGAGTGTCTGTGGGCAGGAGTGTCTGTGGGCAGGAGTGTCTGTGGACAGGAGTGTGTGTGGACAGGAGTGTCTGTGGACAGGAGTGTCTGTGGACAGGAGTGTCTGTGGGCAGGAGTGTCTGTGGGCAGGGGTGTCTGTGGGCAGGAGTGTCTGTGGGCAGGGGTGTCTGTGGGCAGGAGTGTCTGTGGGCAGGAGTGTGTGTGGGCAGGAGTGTCTGTGGGCAGGGGTGTCTGTGGGCAGGAGTGTCTGTGGACAGGAGTGTCTGTGGACAGGAGTGTCTGTGGGCAGGAGTGTCTGTGGGCAGGAGTGTCTGTGGGCAGGAGTGTCTGTGGACAGGAGTGTCTGTGGGCAGGAGTGTCTGTGGACAGGAGTGTGTGTGGACAGGAGTGTGTGTGGGCAGGAGTGTCTGTGGACAGGAGTGTCTGTGGGCAGGAGTGTCTGTGGGCAGGAGTGTCTGTGGGCAGGAGTGTCTGTGGGCAGGAGTGTCTGTGGGCAGGAGGGTGTGTGGGCAGGAGTGTCTGTGGACAGGAGTGTCTGTGGACAGGAGTGTCTGTGGGCAGGAGTGTGTGTGGGCAGGAGTGTCTGTGGACAGGAGTGTCTGTGGGCAGGAGTGTCTGTGGGCAGGAGTGTCTGTGGGCAGGAGTGTCTGTGGGCAGGAGTGTGTGTGGACAGGAGTGTCTGTGGACAGGAGTGTCTGTGGGCAGGAGTGTATGTGGGCAGGAGTGTCTGTGGGCAGGGGTGTCTGTGGGCAGGAGTGTCTGTGGGCAGGAGTGTCTGTGGACAGGAGTGTCTGTGGGCAGGAGTGTCTGTGGGCAGGAGTGTCTGTGGGCAGGAGTGTGTGTGGACAGGAGTGTCTGTGGGCAGGGTTGTCTGTGGGCAGGAGTGTGTGTGGGCAGGGGTGTCTGTGGGCAGGGGTGTCTGTGGGCAGGAGTGTCTGTGGGCAGGAGTGTCTGTGGACAGGAGTGTCTGTTGACAGGAGTGTCTGTTGACAGGAGTGTCTGTGGACAGGAGTGTCTGTGGACAGGAGTGTCTGTGGACAGGAGTGTCTGTGGGCAGGAGTGTCTGTGGGCAGGAGTGTCTGTGGGCAGGAGTGTCTGTGGACAGGAGTGTCTGTGGGCAGGAGTGTCTGTGGGCAGGAGTGTCTGTGGGCAGGAGTGTCTGTGGGCAGGAGTGTCTGTGGGCAGGAGTGTCTGTGGACAAGAGTGTCTGTGGGCAGGAGTGTCTGTGGGCAGGAGTGTCTGTGGACAGGAGTGTCTGTGGGCAGGAGTGTCTGTGGGCAGGAGTGTCTGTGGGCAGGAGTGTCTGTGGACAGGAGTGTCTGTGGACAGGAGTGTGTGTGGACAGGAGTGTTCGTGGACAGGAGTGTCTGTGGGCAGGAGTGTCTGTGGGCAGGAGTGTGTGTGGACAGGAGTGTGTGTGGACAGGAGTGTCTGTGGGCAGGAGTGTCTGTGGGCAGGAGTGTCTGTGGGCAGGAGTGTCTGTGGGCAGGAGTGTCTGTGGGCAGGAGTGTCTGTGGACAGGAGTGTCTGTGGACAGGAGTGTGTGTGGACAGGAGTGTTCGTGGACAGGAGTGTGTGTGGACAGGAGTGTCTGTGGACAGGAGTGTCTGTGGGCAGGAGTGTGTGTGGACAGGAGTGTGTGTGGACAGGAGTGTGTGTGGACAGGAGTGTCTGTGGACAGGAGTGTCTGTGGGCAGGAGTGTCTGTGGACAGGAGTGTCTGTGGGCAGGAGTGTCTGTGGGCAGGAGTGTGTGTGGACAGGAGTGTCTGTGGGCAGGGTTGTCTGTGGGCAGGAGTGTGTGTGGGCAGGAGTGTCTGTGGGCAGGGGTGTCTGTGGGCAGGAGTGTCTGTGGGCAGGAGTGTCTGTGGGCAGGCGTGTCTGTGGACAGGAGTGTCTGTGGACAGGAGTGTCTGTGGACAGGAGTGTCTGTTGACAGGAGTGTCTGTGGACAGGAGTGTCTGTGGACAGGAGTGTCTGTGGACAGGAGTGTCTGTGGGCAGGAGTGTCTGTGGGCAGGAGTGTCTGTGGGCAGGAGTGTCTGTGGGCAGGAGTGTCTGTGGACAGGAGTGTCTGTGGACAGGAGTGTCTGTGGGCAGGAGTGTCTGTGGGCAGGAGTGTCTGTGGGCAGGAGTGTCTGTGGACAGGAGGGTGTGTGGACAGGAGGGTGTGTGGACAGGAGTGTCTGTGGGCAGGAGTGTCTGTGGACAGGAGTGTCTGTGGACAGGAGGGTGTGTGGACAGGAGTGTCTGTGGGCAGGAGTGTCTGTGGGCAGGAGTGTCTGTGGGCAGGAGTGTCTGTGGACAGGAGTGTCTGTGGACAGGAGTGTCTGTGGGCAGGAGTGTCTGTGGGCAGGAGGGTGTGTGGACAGGAGTGTCTGTGGACAGGAGTGTCTGTGGGCAGGAGTGTCTGTGGACAGGAGTGTCTGTGGACAGGAGTGTCTGTGGACAGGAGTGTCTGTGGACAGGAGTGTCTTTGGGCAGGAGTGTCTGTGGGCAGGAGTGTCTGTGGGCAGGAGTGTCTGTGGACAGGAGTGTCTGTGGGCAGGAGTGTCTGTGGGCAGGAGTGTCTGTGGACAGGAGTGTCTGTGGACAGGAGTGTCTGTGGACAGGAGTGTCTGTGGGCAGGAGTGTCTGTGGACAGGAGTGTCTGTGGGCAGGAGTGTCTGTGGACAGGAGGGTGTGTGGACAGGAGGGTGTGTGGACAGGAGTGTCTGTGGGCAGGAGTGTCTGTGGACAGGAGTGTCTGTGGACAGGAGGGTGTGTGGACAGGAGTGTCTGTGGGCAGGAGTGTCTGTGGGCAGGAGTGTCTGTGGGCAGGAGTGTCTGTGGACAGGAGTGTCTGTGGACAGGAGTGTCTGTGGGCAGGAGTGTCTGTGGGCAGGAGTGTCTGTGGACAGGAGGGTGTGTGGACAGGAGTGTCTGTGGACAGGAGTGTCTGTGGGCAGGAGTGTCTGTGGACAGGAGGGTGTGTGGACAGGAGGGTGTGTGGACAGGAGTGTCTGTGGGCAGGAGTGTCTGTGGACAGGAGTGTCTGTGGGCAAAGGGGGTCTGTGGGCAGGAGTGTCTGTGGGCAGGAGTGTCTGTGGGCAGGAGTGTCTGTGGGCAGGAGTGTCTGTGGGCAGGAGTGTCTGTGGGCAGGAGTGTCTGTGGGCAGGAGTGTCTGTGGGCAGGAGTGTCTGTGGACAGGAGTGTCTGTGGACAGGAGTGTCTGTGGGCAGGAGTGTGTCTGGGCAGGAGTGTGTGTGGACAGGAGTGTCTGTGGGCAGGAGTGTCTGTGGGCAGGAGTGTGTGTGGGCAGGAGTGTGTGTGGGCAGGAGTGTCTGTGGGCAGGAGTGTCTGTGGGCAGGAGTGTCTGTGGACAGGAGTGTCTGTGGACAGGAGTGTCTGTGGGCAGGAGTGTGTGTGGGCAGGAGTGTGTGTGGACAGGAGTGTTCGTGGACAGGAGTGTGTGTGGACAGGAGTGTGTGTGGACAGGAGTGTGTGTGGACAGGAGTGTGTGTGGGCAGGAGTGTGTGTGGGCAGGAGTGTGTGTGGACAGGAGTGTCTGTGGGCAGGAGTGTCTGTGGGCAGGAGTGTCTGTGGGCAGGAGTGTCTGTGGGCAGGAGTGTCTGTGGGCAGGAGTGTCTGTGGGCAGGAGTGTGTGTGGACAGGAGTGTGTGTGGACAGGAGTGTCTGTGGGCAGGAGTGTCTGTGGGCAGGAGTGTGTGTGGACAGGAGTGTCTGTGGGCAGGGGTGTCTGTGGGCAGGAGTGTCTGTGGGCAGGAGTGTGTGTGGACAGGAGTGTCTGTGGGCAGGAGTGTCTGTGGGCAGGAGTGTCTGTGGGCAGGAGTGTGTGTGGGCAGGAGTGTGTGTGGGCAGGAGTGTGTGTGGGCAGGAGTGTGTGTGGGCAGGAGTGTGTGTGGGCAGGAGTGTGTGGACAGGAGTGTGTGTGGGCAGGAGTGTCTGTGGACAGGAGTGTCTGTGGACAGGAGTGTGTGTGGACAGGAGTGTCTGTGGGCAGGAGTGTGTGTCTGTGGGCAGGAGTGTCTGTGGGCAGGAGTGTCTGTGGGCAGGAGTGTCTGTGCACAGGAGTGTGTGTGGGCAGGAGTGTCTGTGGGCAGGAGTGTCTGTGGGCAGGAGTGTGTGTGGACTGACCTGATGTGCTTCTTCTGATCAGCCAGCGTGTGACGAACACCAGGAGACACAGGAGAGTCAGGAGAGTCAGAGACGCGCCGATCACGAGACCCCATCGCCTGTGTGTGACTGAGAGCGGGTCAGGGTGAGCGTGAATATTAATGTCAAGTGTGCACCAGTCATGATGATGTTTTTTGCTAGGGCTGCACGATATATCGAAATATCGCAAATGTATATATGGAGTTATTATTGTGCCATAATTAAACAAACAAATCCAGCATTTTGCAAACAAACTCGATCTGCTTTGCAAAGGAAAACTCGACTCGCAAACAAACGAAGCAATGTGCAAGGTCAAAGGTCAATTTGAGCGAAAATGCAGTGTAACACACATGCATTGTGTATTGCAAATATAAATAAATGAGCCTAGATCATATTTCACAAATAAATACAAACCATGTTTATTACATATCTAGACAGAAATCCACATTAGCACTGCCATCATATGTTGCTTTTTTACAAAACTGCAATTTGTAGGATTGTTTGTATTTATTTGTTAAATATTATCTAGGCTCATTTATTTATATTTGCGAAACACAATGCATGTGTGTTACTCCACTGCATTTTCGCTCAAATTGCTTTCTGTTAGTTTGCGAGTCGAGTTTTCCTTTGCAAAGCAGATCGAGTTTGTTTGCAAAATGCTGGATTTGTTTGTTTAATTATGGCACAATATTAACTCCATATATATAGGGGTGTTTTCTTGTCACAAAAAGAAACGTATGTAGGTTATAAACTTAAATTATCTTTAAAATATATATTCAAATTATATTTTGCACACTTTAAGCATTATTGTTTTGCATATCGAACATCACATTTTTCTTTAATATCGTGCAACTTGTACTTACAGTCAGGGCAGATTATTCTTCTTCCATGGAGATCCAAGCGCCACACCTACACACACACACACACACACACACACACACAAGAATATTGTTTAGCACATACAACACTACTGTCATTTTGCATTTATATTTTCACTTCGGATTCGTTTAGACTAGGGGTGTAACAATATATCGCAATACAAAAAATTGTTTAGATATTTAACTTAAAATAAAAATTACTGCTTGAGAAAAAAAGTCAAGTTTACAGAGTTTTAGTGTCAGTACTACATTAAACTACAGTAGTCAACATTTGAAGTGGATCAAGCAAGTTCATCAAAGTTGGGGTATTGTTCAAAATACATGTATAACTTTGACGAAAGGTTTTGATCCACTTCAAATGTTGACTGTGCTGTACTATATATAATGTTGAATATAATGCATAATAATGCAGTGGGGGAATATTTGTGGCTCTTGATAATGTCAAATATCTGATGTTACCAGTATAAAGTGGCCGACATTATTTTAAATATATCTAGTCAGAGTTCAAGCATATTCATCTAAAATAATTCTGTATTTTCAGCTACAGATTCATGAATATTGTTATTCTGGCGTCTCTATTGTCCTGTGCTTTGGGTTTCAGCACCAAGTCCAAACCTATTCATTTACACCCAATGTAACGCCATATTTAGCATTTTAAATCAAGTTCATTTTTTGTCAACCTTTCATCATGTGTCTTGGAGTATCGCAGTAATATAATAGTTCAGTATCGTGATATGTATGGAATCGTGGCACGAGGGTCTCGTCACACCTGTAGTTCGGACACATTGCAGTGTTCTCTGCGGGTCATACGAGTCGTGTGCTAGTGTGCCATATGTAGTGATGAACAGTGTTATAAACCCAGTGTTACCTGCACACACAGTCCTGATGAGAGGAAGGGGAAGCGCAGGCTCATCTCGGCGGCGCCCCCGTCCTGAGCAGACCAGCATTACAGGAGGGAGGGTTATACAGTACATATAGAGAGGATTATATACACTACCAGTCAAACGCTTTGATCGGGAAGATTTTTAATGTTTTAAAGTCTCTTCTGCTCACCAAGGCTGCATTTATTTGATTAAAAATACACACAAAAAAACATTATTACTGTTAAATATTATGACAATTTAAAATAACTGTTTTCTATTTTAATATATAGTAAAATGTATTCCTGTGATAAAGCTGAGCTTTCAGCATCATTACTCCAGTCTTCAGTGTCACATGACCCTACAGAAATCACTCTAATATGAGGATTTGATGCTCAAGAAACATTTATGATTATTATCAGTGTTGAAAACAGTTTTTTCAGGATTCTTTAATGAATAGAAAGTTCAAAAGAACAGCATTTATCTGAAATATAATCGTTTGTAACATTATAAATGTCTTTACTGTCACTTTTGATCAATTTAATTCATCCCTGATTAATAAAAGTATTGATTTATTTTATTTATTTCCCCCAGAAAAAAAAAAAAATTGCTTACTGACCCCAAACTGTTGAACGGTAGTGTTTAATGTCACAAAAGCTTTCAATTTCAGATAAATGCTGTTCTTATGAACTTTCTATTCATCAAAGAATCCTGAAATAAAAAAAATATTTACATAGTTATACTATGTAGTCACACTATCTTAAAGTCCCCCTGTGGTGTAAATCCAGCTTTTAATGTTGTTTATGTGTCTATGTGGTGTTATTAATGCGTTTTAAGACACACCATGTGTAAGTTCATAAGTCGACAGCATTGCTGAGTATTTCCTCCTTAAAACTGCAGTGAACCAAAGACAGTCTCAAAAACACGGTTTGAAATCGCTGGTGTTTCTGACGTCACAAACGAGCTTGTAACCAATCAGATCAACGTGTGATCGTCAACCAGTGGATCTCTGAGCTGAGTGAGTGAGTGGAGGCGGGGCTCATTTGCATATTCATAGAACCGCGCATACTAAATGAGGCGAGGGTGTCGAGTTACATTCAAGATATTTTAAGGCATGACGAAGGAAAACACGTTTAAATATGTCATTTTGGTGATCAAAGATGAGTTTTAAGTGATACAATCATTGACTACAGGGGGACTTTTCAAAAAAAAAGCTAAAAGCTAAATCTCACTAACCAGCTGACGCGAGGTGACGTGTCCTCGAGATACACACGCGTCTTCATCTCGGACGCAGAGCTGCGCAGCGAACGCGGCGGCGGTGTCAGACGTCAGGTACACATGCAGACGCAGAGACCCGGGAACCACCGTCACACTCCACTGAGATCGGCTCTCTGAGGAACATCACACACACACTCAGACCCGAGGACAGACGAGACGTGCTAACACATGAGCGCTGCTCACCTGACTCGAAGGGACAGAACACTCGCTGGCTGCCGTGCAGAGAAAACTACAACACAAACAAAGTACGCACACCTGAGAAACACACACACACTTTTAATCATGCACTGATGTGTGGTGGAGCGTGCGTTACCTTCACACACATCTGAGGATGCTCATCTACAGCAGACACGTTATATTTCTGTAGAAAAAGCAAAATGCATTCAGAATATATATGCATCTGCCGTGTTTCCCACTTCTATTTGTCCCTGTTTATGGAATGCCAAACCTGACATAATAATAAATAAATAAATATATACAAAGAAATGTAAAAAAAAAGTAAAATAAATTAGTATTTATACCTTTATTTCCTTATTCATGTATAAATATATTTTTTTCCACATTTATTTATTTTTCATTTATTTATGTACATATGCATTTGTCAACATTTATTTATTTCCACATTTATTTATTTCTACATTTCTTCCTCTGTATGCTAATGAGGGGGGCGTGTTTTACCTCAGACATAGCAATATTTCTTTGTATATTTATTTATGTATTTTTGTTTTTTACATTTCTTCATATATTTATTTATTTATGCCTTTATTTATTTATTATTATTATTATGTCAGGTATGGCATTTCACATGTTTATGTAGGTATTGTTTGTTCCGCTTGGATTATGTATTATGTCTTTGTAAAGCGACCTTGAGGTCATGAAAGGCATTATATAAAAATATTAGATGTAACGATTAATCGCAGTCCAAAACAAAAGTTTGTGTTTACATAATATATGTGTGTGTGTACTGTGTCTAATTATTTTGTATATATATATATACATATATATATATATATTTTAGGGCTGTCAAATGATTAATCGTGATTAATCACATCCAAAATAAAAGTTTTTTTTTTACATAATATATGTGGGTGAACTGTGTATAATTATTTTGTATATATATATATATATATATATATATATATATATATATATATATATAAATACACACACATGCATGTATATTTAAGAAAAAAATATTATTTATATAGAAAATATTTATATTTATATATAATATAAATTATATATAAATCTATATACAGTATATACATGAAAATATTTCTTAAATATATACAAGCATGTGTGTGTATTTATATATATAAAATAATTATACACAGTGCACCCAAAAAAAACTTTTATTTTGGATGTGATTAATCACGATTAATCATTTGACAGCCCTAAAATATATATATATACATATATATATATATATATATATATATACACACACACACACACACATGCATGACGTATATTTGAGAAATATTTGCATGTATATAGTGCATATATATTTATACATCATTTATATTATATATAAATAACACATTTTTCTTAAATATATACATGCATGTGTGTGTGTTTATATATAAAAAATAATTATACACATCACACACACATATATTATGTAAACACAAACTTTTATTTCGGATGTGATTAATCGTGATTAAACGTTTCACAGCTCTAAAAATGTTTTAAAATATTATTATTATTATTATACTGGGCATGAAATACTTATTTTGACTAAACCTACAGTATATGCAGTGCAACCAAGTTCACATTGAATTTTAAGTGTGAGGAATTAATTGCATAATTTTACTCATTTGACTGAACTGTTAAAAGTCATTTTTACACAAAACATGTAATATGATGAGGTCATGTGACAACAATATACCACACTACTGTTTAAACACTGATTGTTGCATATGAACGACTGTTTCATACACCCGTTTGAAAGTGAGTGAGTATGTAAATGTGACTGTTCACACTAGCTACGGTCCTGCTCGTGATGTTCACGGTTTCGTCAGTACCAGTTTAGTCCCGTAGAGGGTGGCGTTGGGGGCGGGGACACAGTCAGAGTTCTGCGTGCCGATTCGCCAGCACAGAGAGGCCGAGACATCTGATTGGTCGTCAGGACAGAGAGGCTCCCAATGCAGAACCGAGCCGAGGACTCGTGCTGAGCTGGAGGACAAGATATCAGCGCCACCTGCAGGAGGACGAGTGCCGTCACACACACATGCAAACACGACCCACACACACTGAGGTCACACGATCAGAAACACATCATCACACTCGGCGTGCAGCGCTAGTCTTTTATTCCCTATCCTTAAAAGTGACTGATTCCAAACTCTACATTGCAGCAAGTAGAGCTTCTCATGCATCAAATGCACAAAAATAAAAATATAGAAGTTCCCTTATAATATTTCATAATGGTCACTTCATCCGTCATCTTGAAAATGTTTCACTGAGCTTTTTGCTGGGTTATTTTAGTAAACCAAAAAAAAACTGTCTATGGGTTTGTTTATTTTGTTTTAGTTACTTAAACTAAAAATATAAAATAAACATTAACTGAAATAAAATATACATAATCTTTAACTTTTTTGATTTCAGATAGTTGCCAATGCAACATTTCTCATTTTCATTTAGTTTAACTTGATGTACTAAAACAAAACAAAAACGTTCATAAAAACTATAGACATTTTTAAAATGCAAAACAAACAAAACTAATAAAAATGTCAAAAACATACAAAGGAAAATAATAAAATTTTAACTAAAATTAAAAAATGATTATTTCTTTGCATGTAAACACTGCTAATACCTGCATACTGTTAGAGACCTTTACTCTACAGTGGAGACTTCGAACAATACACACACACACGGACTCTCACACACACACACACACGCACTCGCACACACACTCACACTCAGACATGGACTCTCACACTCACTAACCCAACACAACCATCACTCCTGAGTGATCACGCTTCACTCCACACACACACTGACTGACCCAACACAACCATCACTCCTGAGTGATCACGCTTTACTCTACACTCACTCACTCACTCACTCACTCACACACTCACTCACTCACTCACTCACACACTCACTCACTCACTCACTCACTCACTCACTCACTCACTCACTCACTCACTCACTCACTCACTCACTCACTCACTCACTCACTCACTCACTCACTCACACACTCACACACTCACTCACTCACTCACTCACTCACTCACTCACACACTCACTCACACACTCACTCACACACTCACTCACTCACTCACTCACTCACTCACTCACTCACTCACTCACTCACTCACTCACTCACTCACTCACTCAGACACTCACTCACTCACTCACTCACTCACTCACTCACTCACTCACTCACTCACTCACTCACTCACTCACTCACTCACTCACTCACTCACTCACTCACTCACTCACTCACACACTCACACACTCACTCACTCACTCACTCACTCACACACTCACACACTCACTCACACACTCACTCACACACTCACTCACTCACTCACTCACTCACTCACTCACTCACTCACTCACTCACTCACTCACTCACTCACTCACTCACTCACTCACTCACTCACTCACTCACTCACTCAGACACGGACTCTCACACACACACACGGACTCTCACACTCACTCAGACACGGACTCTCACACACACACACGGACTCTCACACTCACTCAGACACGGACTCTCACACACACACACACACGGACTCTCACACTCACTCAGACACGGACACACACACACACACACACACACACACTAACCCAACACAACCATCACTCCTGAGTGATCACGCTTCACTCTACACACACACACACACACACACACACACACACACACACACACACACACACACACACACACACACACACACACACACACACACACACACACACACACACACACACACACACACACACACACACACACACACACTGACTGACCCAACACAACCATCACTCCTGAGTGATCACGCTTTACTCTACACACACACACACACACACACTCACTCACTCAGACACGGACGCTCACACTCACACAATTTCCCTTGTGGGGACCATTGGCTAGTCCTCACAATGTAGGTGGTTTCACGTTTTACTATTCTTGTGGGGACATTTGGTCCTCACAATGTAATAAAAACAAGTGCACACACACACACACACTCTCACACGCACTCACACAGACACACTCAGACACGGACTCTTACTCACACTCACAGACACACACAAACACTCTCACACGCACTCACACACACACACTCTCACACGCACTCACACACAGACACACTCAGACACGGACTCTCACTCACACACACACACACACACGGACTCACGTGGCAGTGTTCTCTCCTTTAGAGGGCAGTGTGTGACTCTTCTGGCATCAGGGCCTGTGAACCACAGCTGTGAATACAGTATAATGCAGATGTTACACATTACTATTGTTAGAAAAAAACTAAATTAAATGTGAAATGACGTTTGAAGAGTGTGTAAGAGCAGCACACCTGCACACACACACACGGAACCAGGTACGGGAAGCTCAGATTGACGGTTTGATGGACAGCCGCATCGATCTGCAACACACACACACACACACACACACACACACACACACACACGACTCCTCGATGATGTAAGATGAGGCAGAGATCGTTTGCTCCAAAACAGGGATTACAATCCTTAAAATGTTGCAATTACTTCTTGGTTTGGTTCATTTCTTTATAATCTTTCACTCACCTTCTGAAAATGAAACCCCACACACTCCCGGAAGGAGTGTTTGTAGCACAGGCTGATCTTCACCATGCGGTCCGTTTCCAGCCGTACAGTGAAGCGCTTATAATGCTCGTCCGCAGTGACACGGGCGTCAGGCACTGGATCCGCAGCATCTGGGAACACACACGTCAAGGCAGTCAATTTGGCAGAACTTCAATAAACTTTAGACATTTATATTATATATATATATATATACAGTGGTTAAAGTGGGATTTGGCAGGTGGGGGAACCCTCATATTTTGTGTAGGTGCAACAGGGAAAAATGCCTCACCGTGGGACAACATATTGAGTATCGTGGTATAGCAATAATACTTTTTGGGTCAAGAGTATCGCTGTGGCACCAAGTATCACTCATTTACTTGATATTTTAATGGTTTTATTTTGGCCCATCTACACTGATATGATGACAATACGAAGTACAAATTGCTTAACACTGGGACGAAAATCTGTAGCCACGCCGGCCACATTATCATCCACAGCCCCGCCCACAGACATGTGCATTCAAATGAGAGGTATTTAGGGGGTTGGGGGTTAGGGCTAGGCAATTTAAGACTTTTGAAGGCCAAAAAAAAAAGGATAATAAATAGCTTTAAAACCATGTGATTGAGTGGGCATTAGATTATTTTGTCAATACCTGCTCTCTCCTCATCTACATCTTTCTTTTTCTGCCTCCTAATCCTGCCCTATTTCTTCCCCTCCTAAAGCTGAACTTTGACTGATAGTCTTTTCATTTTCGTCTGTGTCAGTGAAGAAAGTAAACATAGGCTTAACTGTTATTTATGTTTTATGAATCATTTTCTTATACAAGTTAATTTACTCAAGGCTACAGGTCAGTATTGCCACCTTCTACAAGCTTTGGAATTTGAAAAGTAATTTTAAATAATACAAATTATAGGCTACGTTTAACACAGTTGGTGGAATTGGCAGACGTTCCCTCATCATGCGCAGTGCAAACGCGTCAAAGCATTCTCAGGTATAAATATGCAGCATTAATGCACGTAGGTGATTTTGAACGAATATTTAATGTCGATATACAGTGGTTACATAATGTTAAAACTAATCCTGCTATTGATCTCTTTGTAAGACCCTATAGAACAGTGGCTCGGGAAAACAAATGTAAGGCGAAATATAAAACTAACTTTACCGCGCTCAACCACTTTGTAAATCACTCGCGTTCAGCGGGGAGGAAGGGAGGTCGGTCGGTCGGCCCATATCGGGACCAACGAGATTCGTTGAGATTAATGAATCTATTTATTTATTAATTTATCTGAGGTGCCGGGACGCAGTTCCGGACCGTTCCGGGCCACTTTAACCCCTGTATATATATATATATATATATATAGAGAGAGAGAGAGAGAGAGAGAGTGAGAGAGAGAGAGAGAGAGAGACCTGTGAGCTTGACACCTGAGTGTTTATCACGGTCGTCCGCAGAGACACGGGCTTCAGGCACTGGAACATCATCATCTGGTTAAAAACAGCACATAGAAATGCTGAACTTCAGTATTGTGGTGCAGATTTGGGACATTTTTAGAGAGAGAGAGTGTGTGTGTGTGTGTGTGTGTGTGTGTGAGAGAGAGAGAGAGACCTGTGAGTGTGACGGTGTGAGATTGACGGATCAGAATCTCTCTGTCTTTGTGAGAGAGAGAGAGAGAGAGTGTGTGTGTGTGTGTGAGAGAGAGAGAGACCTGTGAGTGTGACGGTGTGAGATTGACGGATCAGAATCTCTCTGTCTTTGTGAACGGACACTGTGACCGTGGAGCCGAACCGCACCGGGAAACAGCCGTACTTCAGGATCCACTGGAGGGAGACACACACACACACACACACACTTACTAACACTGCAAACAGCTTCAGTGGAATTCAAAACATCCCTCAAAAAAAACTTAATACCAGAAAATCTGTCAAATAAGCATTTAAATGTTGATTTCTTTGTTGTTCTTAAATCTGGTGTGTGTGTGT
>NW_026607087.1:0-30000 GCF_029890125.1 Rhinichthys klamathensis goyatoka
CTCACTTCCTATAGCATTTACATTCCTGACGCAGATTCCCAAGCAAGGTCGCCATGTTTCCTGGCCGAGCACAACACGAGTTAGGCGTTATCAGGCCAGGATTAGGAGTTTACATCGTCAGTTTGAGTGGGATTTGTTGAGAAGTTCACCACTCTGTGAAGCCTGACACATCCAATAATAGTTTATTCAGCGTTCATACAAGGTGCTTATAGTGCTTGAATTTGACTTTTTGAAATGTAAGTCTTGGAAAACCCTCGAAAACAGCAATAAATCTGAAAAAGGGGACTTAAATTATTGGAAGACAATAGGCTAGATTAGAAAATAACGTTTAATTTTTATTGATAAGTCAATCTTTTCACACCTGTCTGATATAGACAGAGGCATTTCACACAGCTATGAGTGTGATATTGCTCATATAATTATTTAAGTTTATGATAAAGCGATTTCTTTGTCATAATGTCCTTTAATGGTCAAAGTTAGCGCAGTCACTGCAGGAGTGTGTGAAGATATCATGTTGATCATATAGAGGTCTATAGGGTTAATCTCCGCTGTGTCTGTTTCTGGTTAGCAGGTGGAGGATGTGTGTCTCTCACACACACACACACACACACACACACTCTCTCCTGCAGTGTGAAGCAGCTGTACGGTCCATCACTCTCAGATCTACGACACGACTCATTCTGTGCTCAAGCTTCTTCCCTTCTTCCATAAAGCCAAGAGTCATTGTTCATTTCGAGCTGCGCTGAAGTTCAGAAGTGGAGCTCAACTTGTTTGACTTATTATCCACAAAAATATTCAATATTTCACTTCACGAAGCCCAAGATAAGTGTGTAATGCTTGAAGCGTTTCAGGTTCTGGCGTTCCTCCAGTGGATCCGTGTGTTTCTCTCGGCTACAGCTCAGGGTTATCAGGGTTTCTTCGCACGGTTTGTCTTTCTCCGAGGTCGAGATTCTCGGAGCCACTCTGGATCTTGTGTTTAGTTTGCTGTTGTTTCTCGGTCTCTCGAGTCCGAGATGTTAGAGCTTCTCCTCACAGGATGAGCGGCTCCCCTGCCGTTTCATTTGAAGAAACTCGTTAAAGAAAAGCTCATACACACACAAACACACACACTTTAAGGGGCACAGCAGCCTTTCGAGTGCGACGCCAGCCCAGATCCCAGAACGCATCTCTGCGGGTTTATGAGGCGTCCGGTCCTGGGCAGTGTGTGTCGTTTGCAGCACAGGCGCTGCTTAAACTGGGATTTCATGCAAGAACAACTTAAATTACTGAAAGAATCACAAGCTCGTATAATTAATAATTAAACTAAGCTATATGTATGCTTGCGATTAAAAGTTGCAACATTTGTAAGAAGAACACATCAGTTTTTACAATCGTTTATCATTATCGCTTGTTTTATACTTTATTGATTCTTTTATTGATGGAAACTGTAATCATGAACATTGTGCTTTAAGTTTCTTTCTTACAATATACAAGAATATGAAAAGCTTTTTTATTGCATAAACAAATATGCTTTTTTTTTCTTGCAATATGCAAAGTTTTTTATCACAATATACAAGAATATGCACATTTTTTATTTCCAATGTGCAATAATGTGCAACCTTTTTTTCTTGCAGTGTGCAGTATATGTGTGTGTGTGTGTGTGTGTGTGTGGTGTCTATTCTGCTTGCTAGATATGCATGTTTATAAGATTTTTAACCTTTCCACGTCTCCTCAACAAGCCACATGAGAAGAGGGATTGTTCCTTGAAAGCTCTGCACAGAAGTGTAAAACATTAGGTTAGGTGTTTGTTCAGATGACCAATACTAATAGTCATCCTGTGCATTCAGTAAAATATAACAAAGGTTTGTTTGCCAGGATTATAAGTTAATCTTGACTCAGAGCGTCTCTTTAAAGTGCTCAGCTTGCATCAAAACTCTGAAACCCGATCCAGCCGGTGTCATCCATCCTCTGCTCTCTGCAGGTCAGCACTAACGGCTTCGTGTCTCTGGCCGAGCCCAGCGATGAGTCCAAGTACCTGGGGAAGATGCCGGCCGGCTTCGGCATGATCGCAGCGTTCCTGGGAGATCTGGACACGAGCGACGGCGCCGGACACGTCTACTTCCGGCAGGAGAAGAGCCCGGACGTTCTCCGGAGAGCCGCGGGTCACATCAGCCAAGCGTTTCCCAGTGACGATGGGATCGACCCCACTCACGCCGTCATCGTGACCTGGGAGAATGTGCTGGCTCAGGGTCAGCGAGGGCGAGGAGATGGACTTGAGTCAATGGTACGTCCCTGAAATCTGAATGTTTCGCAGTTCCAAGCGTTAGTTAAGAAGTCAAGCCGCCTTTGTTTATAAACCGCTTTCTGCACTGATTGTTTCAAAGAAAATAACAAAGTTAAAGGAGGAGTTCACTTCAGAATTAAGATTTCCTGATCATTTACTCTCCTTCACTTCATCCAAGATCTGCATGTTCTCTTTCTTCAGTGGAAAAGAAATGAAGGTTTTTGAGGAACACACTCCAGGGTTTCTCCATATAGTGTCTTCAATGGGGTCCAACAGGTCGAAGGTCCAGATGTGAGTTTCAGTGCAGCTTCAAAGTCTCGACACGATCCAGCCGAGGAATAAGAGTCTGATCTAGACAAACCAGCCGACATTTATAACAAAATACACATATACTTTTTTTATATACTTTTAACCACAGATGCTGGTCTTGCACTCGCTGTGATGCGACACACATTACGTGATCAGGGTGAAAGGTCAAGCGTGACGTAGGCGTAAGAACAAATCTAGTGTTTACAGAGCAGACGTGCAGCGACTGAGTCAAACGCCATTTACAAAAAATAAATAAATAAAAGGTAAAACAACGATGTCGGATGATTTTGAAGTTGGAGGAGAAAAAAGACTCGTCATGTAATGTGTGTCGCATCACAGCTCGTGCAAGACCAGCATCTGTGGTTAAAAGTATATAAATGTGTATTTTGTTATAAATGTCCGCTGGTTTGTCTAGATCAGACTCTTATTCCTCGGCTGGATCGTGTCGAGACTTTGAAGCTGCACTGAAACTCACATCTGGACCTTCGACCCGTTGGACCCCATTGAAGACACTATATGGAGAAACCCTGGAGTGTGTTCCTCAAAAACCTTCATTTCTTTTCCACTGAAGAAAGAGAACATGCACATCGTGGATGACGTGGGGAGAGTAAATTATCAGGAAACTTTTTTTTTAACTAAACTTTTAATGTTGCAAAGTGAAAGTAATGTCAGCTCTACAGAAGACAACCATTGTTCATCTCACAAACCAACATGTTTAGCACGACAAATAATGCTTTCAAACTTCTCCTGCAGAGAAACACGTTCCAGCTCGTTGTAGCAAACATGGATTCGGCGTCGTACGCTGTGCTGCTGTATCCCGAGGAGCAGACCCAGTTCAGCTCTTCGCTCGTAGAGGATGAAGACGTGCGGGTCGAGGCCGGGTTCAGCGAGGGCTTGGTGTCGGGCTGGTTCGGCTGGGCCGAGACTCAGGGCTCTTACTATCGCATCACTGAAGACAGCGAGGAGTCAGTCCGCGCTCTCGCACAGTAAGACATTTTACATCTCAGTCTCATTAATCTCGTCACATGCAACATGAGAACATGTGATTCAGAAGGTGCAGGAGTCCTATAATGCCCTTTTCACAAGATGTAAAATAAGTCTCTGTGTGTGTGTGAAGTTAAGGGTGAGCAAAAACACGTAGGTTTTGTGTGTGTCCCTTTAAATGCAAATGAGCTGCTGCTCCCGGCACAGGGGGCGGAGCTTCAAGTGTGTGTGTGTTAGCAGCTCCGATTACCTCACACACACACACACACACTGAACATTTCAAAAACGTTTAGCCTTTTATGTTGAAAGCGGAGTCAAAGATGAGAGACTCTAGAAGTGACGACATGTAGAAGCAACAGGACATTTCTGAACGGTTAGTTGATGAGTTTATGCAGCTGATGTGGAGTTAACGATCTTCTAGTCATTGATTAGCATATTCTGTCATGATCATCTATAAAGCGTGTTCCGGGGGCGGGGCTTATGTAAATGTTAGTGTTTGTGATGTCACTAACCGGTGAAGAAGCTCATTGTAGTTCCTGCCAGCCGTTTGTTGTAGTCCTTAAAAAGTGATTTCTGTAAAAGCGAATCTCTCCCTTTGCTCTGAGCTTTGAGTCGTAACTGTGCAGATGTTGTTTACGCTCAAACAGCAACATCACACACTCACTACAGCGAGACAAGTGACATCACGATCAACCACCGCTTTAAATAAACCTAAAACTATATATACAGTGTATATATATATATATATATAAACTTTGTAACTTGAAATAAAATAAACTTTAACTGAAATAAAATGCAAAAAAAAACTTATTTTATTTCAGGTAGTTGACAAGGCACTCAAACACACACACACACACACACACACACAGACACACACACTCAAACAGCAACATCACACACTCACTACAGCGAGACAAGTGACATCACAATCAACCACACCTTTATTGTTTGCAACTCCTCTCCAAACTCCTCAGGAAGACAAACTCGGGCCGGCCTGGCGTTTGGGTCTTCGAGATCGGCACGTCTCCGTTTTTCAGCTCCATCATGCCCGGCGAGGTCACAGAGGTCACAGAGGTCACGGAGGTCACAGAGGTCACAGAGCTTCCGTATGAAACGCTCACGCCCCGTCCGGATCCGATCTCCGAGTCCTCCACCCCTGACGAGCTCCAGTACCACTACGTTCCCCCGCAGAACCCGCAGAGCCGGCAGAACCCACAGGTTGTGATCATCGATGAAGACGAGCTCAGCGTCGAAGGTCAGAGGAAAGCTGTGGCTACACTGAGTAACTCTTGCGTTACATACGTATTAATATATCTGTTTTTATGTCAGTGTTTTCCTATAACTACGAGACGTGCTCCAGCAACAAGCACAAGTGCTCCGCTTCCGCCGAATGCCGAGATTACGCCGACGGATACTGCTGTCACTGCAAACCTGGTTACTATGGCAACGGCAAGGATTGCATCGCTGAAGGTGCGTTGAAACGAAGCTGCACCTTCCCGTCTCTCTCTTCAATCCAGCACTGAGTGAGTTAAACTGCAGTTCCTCCACTGGCCACTAGAGGCCGGCTGCAGAAGAGACTCAATCCCATAGACCCGCATGTTAAAATGCCCAACTTTACAGCAGAATAAACATGATCACAGTCTGGTGCTAAAAGTGGTTTTGGTCTATATTGTTAATTTTGCCCTTCATGACGACTGTGAGGGGGTGAACTTCTTTACAACTCATCCGTTTAAATTATATTAAGCCTTAAAGTTCTGCATAATTAAGGGCGTGGCCACTTGAGTGACAGGTGGATTGCCGCTGATGTCACTGCTAGCGTTTGTCTGCTGTGTGTTAGCGTCACGTCACCTCAGCTAATCCGCCTCGCTGCACATGTTCGTTTATCCGGGAGTGACGCGCGGCCAAGATGGCGACGGCCGGCTCCGCCCACTTTGGGCTTCACAAACGCTCTTCAGAAACACTACGAGTGACGTCACGCACACTACGCACATATATTTTTTTACAGTCTATGGTTGAAACGTTGGACATTAGTTTAAAAGGTTTTAGTTGATGATAATAACACTATTACACGGCTCTGTGGAATGCTTGATTCTGATTGGTCAATAGTGCCATCCAGCGGTATATTATTCCCAGATAACAGCCACTGAACACAGAAACACAGGCTCATCCGGTCACTGAAGACATCAGCGCTATACGCTCACTAGGAACGTTTTTTCTTCGTGGAAGTTTTGCGTTTGGTGAGCTAATAAAATATTAGAACTCAGTCGAATCAATATTTTGTGTACAGTTATTTAATTATGTCGTCCAGTATCGTGGACTCGCTCTCTCTTGTTTCACACAAACGCAGATGCCGCCATTTTACAACTATTGTTTTGTACACTGTTGGATTATAGGATAACAACAGGCACACACTGTGTGTGTGTGTGTGTGTGTGTGTCTGTGATCTCAGAATAAACCCCTTCATGCTGATGGAAGTCCTGATCGCCCTTTCGGGTTTATTCTGAGATAACACACACACAAACACACACACCTGATGGGGTTTATTCTGAGATAACAACCGGCTGGATGTACATTATCCCTTACTTATAAACTTCCATCCTGTACATAAGCACCCATGAATCCCTGAATGATGGCGCTGTCGTCCGAATCCACAGGGAAACCCCAGCGGATGAACGGGAAGCTGAACGGCAGGCTGTTCGTGGGGGATTCTCCGTCTCCGGTGGAGTTCTCCAACAGCGACCTGCACTCGTATGTGGTGGCGAACGACGGGCGAGCGTACATCGCGGTGAGCAGCGTGCCGGCTAGCGTGGGCCCGTCGCTGCAGTCGCTGGCGGCTCTGGGAGAGGCCATCGGGTGGGCCTTCGCGCTCCAGCAGCCGGGACACCACAACGGCTTCAGCCTCATCGGTAACAGCAGCGGGAGAACACCACCAGGGTTATACAGCCGGACCCGTCGGTAACTCCAGCGGGAGAACACCACCAGGGTTATACAGCCGGACCCGTCGGTAACTCCAGCGGGAGAACACCACCAGGGTTATACAGCCGGACCCAAACACTGTCGTGAACAGTTAATGCTATTGACTATATTATTATTGTTATGAACAATGTTGTTACATTATTATTAGGGGTTCAAGCACGAAGTGCTGAAACCCTATTTTTATTGTAAGGATTTTTATTATTATTATTATTCCGCCGTAAAACGCATCGTGCAGCCAAAACCGCAAGTGCTGGAGCTTTGAAACTTTGCCAGATGGTAGTACAAAAATCGAGGAGAGGTTGAGAGAGTATGACCCCAATTGGCCCATAGGTGGCGCTATAGCAAGCAATTGCGCAAACTGCTCATAACTCCTAGTCGGTAATTATTATTATTATTGATATTAAGTTAATAATATTAACTGTAACAAAAAATTTGACACAAAATTAATTAATTGAATAATGATAAATATAACTATAATGATAACTATAAATATAACTAATGATAACTATGAAGATAACTATAACGATAAATATAAATATAATGATAACAATAACGATTACTATAATGATAAATATAACTATAACGATAAATATAATGATAACAATAAGTATAACGATAATGATACATATAACAATAACTAAAATGATAAATATAAATATAAAATAAATATAGCCAGCAGCCATATCACCCTGTAGCCCAAGACCGGTCGCCCACTGAAGCTAAGCAGGGCTGAGCCTGGTTAGTACCTGGATGGGAGACCTCCTGAGAAAACCAGGTTGCTGCTGGAAGAGGTGTTAGTGAGGCCAGCAGGGGGCGCTCACCCTGTGGTCTGTGTGGGTCCTAACGCCCCAGTGTAGTGATGGGGACACTATACTGTCAAAGAGCACCGTCCTTCGGATGAGACGTTAAACCGAGGTCCTGACTCTCTGTGGTCATTAAAAATCCCAGGATGTCTTTCGAAAGAGTAGGGGTGTAACCCCGGTGTCCTGGCCAAATTTGCCCAGTGGTCTCTGTCCATCATGGCCTCCTAATAATCCCCATATATATATAGATACACACTGATTGGCTTCATCACTGTCTCCTCTCCACCAGTAAGCTGGTGTGTGGTGGGCGTTCTGGCGCACTATGGCTGCAGTCGCATCATCCAAGTGGATGCTGCACATTGGTGGTGGTTGAGGAGATTCCCCCTTCCATGTGAAGCGCTTTGAGTGCCTAGAAAAGCGCTATATAAATGTAATGAATTATTATTATTATTATTATAAATATAATGATAACTATAATGATAACTTTAACAATAAGAATAATGATACCTACAACAATAACTATAACGATAAATATAACTATAGCAATAACTACAAAAACTATAACGATAAAGATAACTATAACCAGTGTTGCTTTCTACATGAACTGGTTCAAAGTTCAGTTCACAAATTTTAAAATTAACTAGTTTAGTTCATAGTTCATACTTAAAATTTTTGTTTGAGCGGCGCCCTCTACTGTACAGGACAAGTAAGCCCAGCCCAGGTGAGAAAAAGTAATGCAAAAGTAACATAACGCATTACTTTCCATTAAAAGTAACTACAGTAAGTAACGCAATTAGTTACTTTTTTAAGAAGTAACGCAATATTGTAATGCATTACTTTTAAAACTAACTTTCCCCAATGTATTTATTCTACGTATGTTGTCTACATTATATTGCATCTGCAGCAGCATTGTGAACTTTTGTAAAGATACGTTTAGCCATTAACTTTTAAATGCATCATTACATTCAAACTCTGCATGAAAGACCCGCGACTGGCAGATGAACGTGCGACTGCATTTCTCTCCGAAATTATATTAGATTGAATAAAGGATTTTAACAGTGACAGGATGATTGACAGTACGGTAACAGGATGATTGACAGTACGGTAACAGGATGATTGACAGTACGGTGACAGGATGATTGACAGTACGGTGACAGGATGATTGACAGTACAGTGACAGGATGATTGACAATACGGTGACAGGATGATTGACAGTACGGTGACAGGATGATTGACAGTACGGTGACAGGATGATTGACAGTACGGTGACAGGATGATTGACAGTACAGTGACAGGATGATTGACAGTACGGTGACAGGATGATTGACAGTACGGTGACAGGATGATTGACAGTACGGTGACAGGATGATTGACAGTACGGTGACAGGATGATTGACAGTACAGTGACAGGATGATTGACAGTACGGTGACAGGATGATTGACAGTACGGTGACAGGATGATTGACAATACGGTGACAGGATGATTGACAGTACGGTGACAGGATGATTGACAGTACGGTGACAGGATGATTGACAGTACGGTGACAGGATGATTGACAGTACGGTGACAGGATGATTGACAGTACAGTGACAGGATGATTGACAATACGGTGACAGGATGATTGACAGTACGGTGACAGGATGATTGACAGTACGGTGACAGGATGATTGACAGTACAGTGACAGGATGATTGACAATACGGTGACAGGATGATTGACAGTACGGTGACAGGATGATTGACAGTACGGTGACAGGATGATTGACAGTACGGTGACAGGATGATTGACAGTACAGTGACAGGATGATTGACAGTACGGTGAAAGGATGATTGACAGTACGGTGACAGGATGATTGACAATACAGTGACAGGATGATTGACAGTACGGTGACAGGATGATTGACAATACAGTGACAGGATGATTGACAGTACAGTGACAGGATGATTGACAATACAGTGACAGGATGATTGACAGTACGGTGACAGGATGATTGACAGTACGGTGACAGGATGATTGACAGTACAGTGACAGGATGATTGACAGTACAGTGACAGGATGATTGACAGTACGGTGAAAGGATGATTGACAGTACGGTGACAGGATGATTGACAATACAGTGACAGGATGATTGACAGTACGGTGACAGGATGATTGACAGTACGGTGACAGGATGATTGACAGTACAGTGACAGGATGATTGACAGTACGGTGACAGGATGATTGACAGTACGGTGACAGGATGATTGACAGTACGGTGACAGGATGATTGACAGTACAGTGACAGGATGATTGACAGTACGGTGACAGGATGATTGACAGTACAGTGACAGGATGATTGACAGTACGGTGACAGGATGATTGACAGTACAGTGACAGGATGATTGACAGTACGGTGACAGGATGATTGACAGTACGGTGACAGGATGATTGGATGATTGGACTTCTCTCGTGTCCACAGGAGGAGTCTTCACTCGCCAGGCCGAGGTCACGTTCCTGCCCGGCAACGAGAAGCTGAGCATCACGCAGGAGTTCGGGGGCATCGATGAGCACGATCACCTGCTGGTCAACACACACCTGGACGGCAGGATCCCCGAGGTGCCGCCCGGAGCCACGGTCCAGATCCCAGCGTACAGCGAGATCTACCAGCACTCCAGCGACCGTGAGGGACCACACCCCGACACTCAGAACACACATCACTCAGACCCCAGACATCAGTTTAATATTGCTTCACTAGTGTGTGCAGGACACTATAGTTCAATACCTGTATTTCTGTGTGATGTTCTCAGTGATCACGTCGTCGTCGCGGCGGGAGTACAGCGTTAGCATGGCTGACGGCAGCGTGCGCGCACACAGCTACCTGTGGACCCAGAGCCTGCGCTTCCAGAGCTGTCCACAGGGGGCGCTCTCGCTCTCGGACCCCGAGCGCCAGCAGCTCAGCGTCGACCAGCTCTTCGTCATGTACGACTCCAGCAACCAGCTGATCCGCTTCGCCATGAGCAACAAGATCGGCTCCGTCCACAGTGAGCAAACCCAAAATAATAATAATTAATACATTTTATTTGTAATGCACTTTATATTTCAGCAGTGCTACAAGAGTGTTACTCTCTTAAAGTAGATCATCGACAGCCTAGTGCTTAAACTACACTAACTCTTCTGTTATGCAGGGCTGCTTTTATTTGATCATAAATACAGTAAAACAGTGTAATATTACTCCAGTGTAAATCAGCTGTTTTCTATGTGAATATACAGTAAAGTGTAATTTATTCCTGTGATCAAAGCTGAGTTTCAGCATCATTACTCCAGTCTTCAGTGTCACATGATCCTTCAGAAATCACTCTAATATGAGGATCTGATGCTCATTTCTCATTATCAGTGTTGAAAACAGTTAATATTTTTTTAATTTAATGCATCTTTGATGAATATAAGCATTAATATCTTTGAAAAACATGAGCCCAACGTTTGAGCGCCAGTATGTCGTGTTCACTCCCTGTGTGTGAGTCGATCGCAGCTGCTAGTGAAGCTCGTGTGTGTGTGATCTAACTCAGTCTCCCGCTGATGCTCATCCCTGTGTGTGTTTGTGTGTTCTGGGTTAAAGTGCTGCTTCATGTAAGCGGATACGAGTTAAAGCTCAAGAGCACGAACATCTGCCAGGACATCCGTGACGAGCCGTGTTTCGGTGTTGGTGGTTTAGTTCTGGGTAAACTCGGACAGGCCCAGATGTGCTTCTTCAATTATATTTATGAAGCGCTTTTCACAACACACATCGTTTCAAAGCAGAAACAGAAAATCCTGATGTTAATGTTTAGAGTCTCTTAAAGTCCCCCTGTGGTGAAAATGGGTGCATATAATTGACTGGAAGAAGTATTTTTTGGTCGGTTTTCATTAATAAGTGAGTTTTATGATTCAGGAGCTTCTGATGTGGTGTAATATCTCCAGCGTTATGGTTTGTAAGCGCACGCATGTGTTCTCAGGTGTAATTCCCGAGCAGAACCCGTGTTTCACCGGCAGACACGGCTGCGACACCAACGCCGTGTGCCGACCGGCTCGAGGTAAAGACTTCTCCTGCCAGTGCGCCTCGGGATTCACCGGAGACGGGCGCGTGTGTTACGGTAAACCACTCAATCCTTCACAGATAAAGTGATGTCACCTTTATTTAGACAGCGCTTTTTACGATACAGTGTGTCAGAGCAGCTTTACAGAGATAACAGGAGAATGATGCAGCAGAGTGTGTGTCCAGAAGAAATTAGCGTCACAGTCCAGCTTAATTTTTGTTGTAAAAAAGTTATTAATTTAGTTCATTTCCATATATAGCCGCTCTGGAGATATATATATTTACAGTATATATATATATCATTGATATAAATAGCCGCTCAGTGTGTGTATCTCGTTGTTATATTGTTAAAAGCGCTGTATAAATGGAGACTTGAGTTGTATGTTTGTGTTATTAATAGGAAGCCTTCTGAGCTCAAACATCTGCGTTGAGTTACGGAAGAAGCCTCGCTTCTCTCAGCACTGGTACATCAGCTGTAGAAATGATATTACAGTTCACTTTGACTTGAAAGAAGCTGCGGTTCACAGATGGGACGAGGATCCAGTGCAAACACACAGCGGAAGAGACTGTATATACAGCGTTTAATTCATGCGATGTGGCCTCAGGATTTACTGTAAAGAAAACACTAGATCTAAACGACTGCTTTTCATTTACAAACCGCCACATATATCAGAGATTACACACACACACACTGTGATTTAGTGCTTCATCTCAATCATCCGAACTCTTTAATGTCAACATTCACTCAACATTTACTTTATTTATGAGTTGTGAATTTCACAACAGCTGTCTAGAACATGTACAGGTATCATGTATCAAATATTTTGCTTATATTTTAAATAAGCATGCTCATTTGTGGAATATATAATATAATATATCTGGAATTTATTTAATTAAATGTAATTGTATTATATATATATATATATGTTGATATATGTATACATATTGATACTGGCTCAGCCGGTGACACCCGGGAATAGACTGGTTGGTGGCCTAATGATGACGACCTTGGCAAACGGCTTTTTAGAGGCTGAGCTGCTCGGCCGCTGTGTCAGGTCCACACGCTGTGGCATTACTGGGGCAGAAAGAGCTCCAGAGGGCTGTGGCTTAAGAGGAGCCATCTGTGGGCCAGTGCTTCTGGGTCTGATCAACCCTGGCTGGGTCACCTGGGTCATGGGTCACCTGGGTCATGGGTCACCTGGGGGAGGGTGTATGATGTTGGAAGACCCGAAACACCCAATGACCTCAGGAGTATCCCTGAAGATGTGTCCCAGCTCATCCTATATATATATATATTCAATTTTATTTTATATATATATATACAGGTCCTTCTCAAAAAATTAGCATATTGTGATAAAGATCATTATTTTCCATAATGTAATGATAAAAATTAAACTTTCATATATTTTAGATTCATTGCACACCAACTGAAATATTTCAGGTCTTTTATTGTTTTAATACTGATGATTTTGGCATACAGCTCATGAAAACCCAAAATTCCTGTCTCAAAAAATTAGCATATCATGAAAAGGGTCTCTAAACAAGCTATTAACCTAATCATCTGAATCAACTAATTAACTCTAAACACCTGCAAAAGATTCCTGAGGCTTTTAAAAACTCCCAGCCTGTTTCATTACTCAAAACCGCAATCATGGGTAAGACTGCCGACCTGACTGCTGTCCAGAAGGCCATCATTGACACCCTCAAGCAAGAGGGTAAGACAGAAAGAAATTTCTGAACAAATAGGCTGTTCCCAGAGTGCTGTATCAAGGCACCTCAGTGGGAAGTCTGTGGGAAGGAAAAAGTGTGGCAAAAAACGCTGCACAACGAGAAGAGGTGACCGGACCCTGAGGAAGATTGTGGAGAAGGACCGATTCCAGAGCTTGGGGGACCTGTGGAAGCAGTGGACTGAGTCTGGAGTAGAAACATCCAGAGCCACCGTGCACAGGCGTGTGCAGGACATGGGCTACAGGTGCCGCATTCCCCAGGTCAAGCCACTTTTGAACCAGAAACAGCGGCAGAAGCGCCTGACCTGGGCTACAGAGAAGCAGCACTGGACTGTTGCTCAGTTTTGCATGTCATTTGGAAATCAAGGTGCCAGAGTCTGGAGGAAGACTGGGGAGAAGGAAATGCCAAAATGCCTGAAGTCCAGTGTCAAGTACCCACAGTCAGTGATGGTCTGGGGTGCCATGTCAGCTGCTGGTGTTGGTGCACTGTGTTTTATCAAGGGCAGGGTCAATGCAGCTAGCTATCAGGAGATTTTGGAGCACTTCATGCTTCCATCTGCTGAAAAGCTTTATGGAGATGAAGATTTCATTTTTCAGCACGACCTGGCACCTGCTCACAGTGCCAAAACCACTGGTAAATGGTTTACTGACCATGGTATTACTGTGCTCAATTGGCCTGCCAGCTCTCCTGACCTGAACCCCATAGAGAATCTGTGGGATATTGTGAAGAGAAAGTTGAGAGACGCAAGACCCAACACTCTGGATGAGCTTAAGGCCGCTATCGAAGCATCCTGGGCCTCCATAACACCTCAGCAGTGCCACAGGCTGATTGCCTCCATGCCACACCGCATTGAAGCAGTCATTAAAGTGTGTGTTGTGTTGTTGTGTTGTTGCTCAGATGTGGACGAGTGTTCAGAAAGTGCTCAGATCTGCGGCTCCTTCAGCGTCTGCACCAACCAGCCGGGAACCTTCCGCTGCGAGTGTGTGAACGGCTTCCAGTTCTCCAGCGACGGGCGTACATGTGTCGGTGAGAAACACTCGAGTGTGTGTGTGTGTGTGTGTGTGTGTGAACGGCTTCCAGTTCTCCAGCGACGGGCGTACATGTGTCGGTGAGAAACACTCGAGTGTGTGTGTGTGTGTGTGTGTGTGTGTGATTCTCTGCTGTGTGTGTGTGTGTGTGTGTGTGTGTGTGTGTGTGTGTGTGTGTGTGTGTGTGTGTGATTCTCTGCTGTGTGTGCAGTAGTGGAGCGTCCGGTGTGTGTGTGTGTGTGTGTGTGTGTGTGTGTGTGTGTGATTCTCTGCTGTGTGTGTGTGTGTGTGTGTGTGTGATTCTCTGCTGTGTGTGTGTGTGTGTGTGTGTGTGTGTGTGTGTGTGTGTGTGTGTGTGTGATTCTCTGCTGTGTGTGTGTGTGTGTGTGTGATTCTCTGCTGTGTGTGCAGTAGTGGAGCGTCCGGTGTGTGTGTGTGTGTGTGTGTGTGTGTGTGTGTGTGATTCTCTGCTGTGTGTGTGTGTGTGTGTGATTCTCTGCTGTGTGTGCAGTAGTGGAGCGTCCGGTGTGTGTGTGTGTGTGTGTGTGTGTGTGTGTGTGATTCTCTGCTGTGTGTGTGTGTGTGTGTGTGTGTGTGTGTGATTCTCTGCTGTGTGTGTGTGTGTGTGTGTGTGTGTGTGTGTGTGATTCTCTGCTGTGTGTGTGTGTGTGTGTGTGTGTGTGATTCTCTGCTGTGTGTGTGTGTGTGTGTGTGTGTGTGTGTGTGTGTGTGTGTGTGTGTGTGATTCTCTGCTGTGTGTGTGTGTGTGATTCTCTGCTGTGTGTGTGTGTGTGTGTGTGATTCTCTGCTGTGTGTGTGTGTGTGTGTGTGTGATTCTCTGCTGTGTGTGTGTGTGTGTGTGATTCTCTGCTGTGTGTGCAGTAGTGGAGCATCCGGTGTGTGTGTGTGTGTGTGTGTGTGTGTGTGTGTGTGTGTGTGTGTGATTCTCTGCTGTGTGTGTGTGTGTGTGTGTGTGTGTGTGATTCTCTGCTGTGTGTGTGTGTGTGTGTGTGATTCTCTGCTGTGTGTGTGTGTGTGTGTGTGTGTGTGTGTGTGTGTGATTCTCTGCTGTGTGTGTGTGTGTGATTCTCTGCTGTCTGTGTGTGTGTGTGTGTGTGATTCTCTGCTGTGTGTGTGTGTGTGTGATTCTCTGCTGTGTGTGTGTGTGTGATTCTCTGCTGTGTGTGTGTGTGTGTGTGTGTGATTCTCTGCTGTGTGTGTGTGTGTGTGTGATTCTCTGCTGTGTGTGCAGTAGTGGAGCGTCCGGTGTGTGTGTGTGTGTGTGTGTGTGTGTGTGTGTGTGTGTGTGTGTGTGTGTGTGTGATTCTCTGCTGTGTGTGTGTGTGTGTGTGTGTGTGTGTGTGTGATTCTCTGCTGTGTGTGTGTGTGTGTGTGTGTGTGTGTGATTCTCTGCTGTGTGTGTGTGTGTGTGTGTGATTCTCTGCTGTGTGTGTGTGTGTGTGTGTGTGTGTGATTCTCTGCTGTGTGTGTGTGTGTGTGTGTGATTCTCTGCTGTGTGTGTGTGTGTGTGTGTGATTCTCTGCTGTGTGTGTGTGTGTGTGTGTGTGTGATTCTCTGCTGTGTGTGTGTGTGTGTGTGATTCTCTGCTGTGTGTGCAGTAGTGGAGCATCCGGTGTGTGTGTGTGTGTGTGTGTGTGTGTGTGTGTGTGTGTGTGTGATTCTCTGCTGTGTGTGTGTGTGTGTGTGTGTGTGTGTGTGATTCTCTGCTGTGTGTGTGTGTGTGTGTGTGATTCTCTGCTGTGTGTGTGTGTGTGTGTGTGTGTGTGTGATTCTCTGCTGTGTGTGTGTGTGTGTGTGTGTGTGTGTGTGTGATTCTCTGCTGTGTGTGTGTGTGTGTGTGTGTGTGATTCTCTGCTGTGTGTGCAGTAGTGGAGCGTCCGGTGGATCACTGTCAGAGAGGAACGCACGACTGCGATGTTCCCGAACGCTCCCGATGCAGTTTCACCGGAGACTCGTCTTACGTCTGCTCCTGTCTGCCGGGCTTCACTGGAGACGGACGCGTGTGTCACGGTAACACACACACACACACACACACACACACAAGCTCTTGAAGCTCCGCCCCCTCTGACCTCTGACCTTTATAAGTGAGGCTTCATTCAAAGCTTAAACATTCAGAATTCTTCCTGTGAAACCGTTGAAATCGGACATTGTGTTTCCATGGAAATAATACTGAACTTCTTACACTTTCGCTTCTTTTCCAGTTGTTCATTATTTAACAAGATTTTTACAAATATTTTGTACACAAAATTTCTACCTGATAAAATACATTAAAGTTTGGCACAACTAGAAAAATGTGTCTTCATTCTATTCAACTATTTTTATTAATATTATTATTATTAATTAATTTCCATATAATTTTCCATGGCTTTCCCAGGTCTATAAATCATACTTTTAAAATATCCAGGTTTTCCAGTAATGTGTGAATCCTGGTTCAGTAACACGAGACTCTCAGCGGAGACAGGAAGTGATGTCACCTGACAGGAAGTGCATTCATCACTCCATGTGTGTCTGAGACAGGCCAGATGTGCATTCCTTCATATAGAGTCCAGACACACACACACATCTGTACATCGACTCTCTCTCTCTGCAGATGTGGACGAGTGCCAGCCGGGCCGTTGCCATGGCGATGCCATCTGCTCCAACACCCCCGGCTCGTTCACCTGCCAGTGTCTGCCGGGTTTCCATGGCGACGGCTTCAGGTGCACACCTGGCTCTGGTAGGAGGATTCCAGTTTCAGATATTTATCATTAACCATAACAAAAATGTTCATTACTTGAAATAACAAAAATAATTATATAAAAAATTTTTTTTTTTAAATTCAAATTAAAAATTATAAATAAAATAATAAATTAATAATAAAAGTTAATTAAAACTAAACAAACATAACATATCTAAAGGTTTCATGTTTCTCTCTCATCGTTTTATATACTGTACAGATTATCATACTGAGACATCGCTCTTATGATTATTAATAGATCATATCAGATTCATCTCACTAAATCATGTGCAGGATATACATTTATGAAACATTTATGATTATTATCAGTGTTGAAAACAGTTGCAACCATTTTAATGTTCCTAAAATAGGCTTTATTTTCTTCATGCGACACACGTACTTCTGTGTCTGTACATTAAGAGATGACATATGGTGGCCAGAGACTGAACTGGGATCAGGTTTAGCTCAGTTCCCCCGTTCTGCTCATCTTCTCATAATCTGAGGGCAGATGTGTGTGTGTGTGTGTGTGTGTGTGTGTGTGTGTGTGTGTGTGTGTGTGTGTGTGTGTGTGTGTGTGTGTGTGTGTGTGTGTGTGTGTGTGTGTGTGACGCCGTGATAATTACAGCGTCTGTCCCTCGAGTGTCCCCCTGTCATCACATGACCTCCTCCTCCACATCTGCGCACCGATTGGCTGTTCAGTCACTGTACTGGAGGCACAACATTAAAAAATTAAAAAAACATAAATATATGATATGAGCTCTTTAACTGGAGGATTGTGTGTGTGTGTGTGTTTGGATGATTTGCATGAAGTGCTTGACATTATTTTTAAGGTCTTTTTAGGATTTTTAAGTCTGTAATTCTGTAACAAAAATCCTTTTGTCAAGACACAATGATTAAAATAATTTGGCATGAATAAAGGCAGTACAACAAATTCAGCTTTGGAAATATAATGTTGAGAATAAACTCATTAAATTTCGAGAAAAAAGTCTTTGTTTGTGTTTCGAGAAAAAACTCGTTCAATTTCAGAAAAAAAGTCTAAATATAATGTTGAGAATAAGTGCATTCGATCAGTGCTCATCGCATACGACTCCTCGCAGGAGTGCCGATGGACTAGCCTGGATGCCAGCCCGACCCCCCCCACAACATTATTGGGTCGGGAAGTTCGGTCTGGACTCGATCCATTGAGGAGTAATTATGATCGGTTCAGAAATCGTCGGGCCAATCAAATTGCCCGGGCGGGCTTTATACGATGATGGACAGATGATCTGCAGTTGCGTAATCATCACGTTATCAAAGAGCGCTTGGGTTGAACTGGTTTCCCTCACAGATGGAGCGCTTGGGTTGAACTGGTTTCCCTCAGAGATGGAGCGCTTGGGCTGAACTGGTTTCCCTCACAGATGGAGCGCTTGGGTTGAACTGGTTTCCCTCACAGATGGAGCGCTTGGGTTGAACTGGTTTCCCTCACAGATGGAGCGCTTGGGTTGAACTGGTTTCCCTCACAGATGGAGCGCTTGGATTGAACTGGTTTCCCTCACAGATGGAGCGCTTGGGTTGAACTGGTTTCCCTCACAGATGGAGCGCTTGGGTTGAACTGGTTTCCCTCACAGATGGAGCGCTTGGGTTGAACTGGTTTCCCTCACAGATGGAGCGCTTGGATTGAACTGGTTTCCCTCACAGATGGAGCGCTTGGGTTGAACTGGTTTCCCTCACAGATGGAGCGCTTGGGTTGAACTGGTTTCCCTCACAGATGAAGCGCTTGGGTTGAACTGGTTTCCCTCACAGATGAAGCGCTTGGGTTGAACTGGTTTCCCTCACAGATGAAGCGCTTGGGTTGAACTGGTTTCCCTCACAGATGAAGCGCTTGGGTTGAACTGGTTTCCCTCACAGATGAAGCGCTTGGGTTGAACTGGTTTCCCTCACAGATGAAGCGCTTGGGTTGAACTGGTTTCCCTCACAGATGGAGCGCTTGGGTTGAACTGGTTTCCCTCACAGATGAAGCGCTTGGGTTGAACTGGTTTCCCTCACAGATGGAGCGCTTGGGTTGAACTGGTTTCCCTCAGAGATGGAGCGCTTGGGTTGAACTGGTTTCCCTCACAGATGGAGCGCTTGGGTTGAACTGGTTTCCCTCACAGATGAAGCGCTTGGGTTGAACTGGTTTCCCTCACAGATGGAGCGCTTGGGTTGAACTGGTTTCCCTCAGAGATGGAGCGCTTGGGTTGAACTGGTTTCCCTCACAGATGAAGCGCTTGGGTTGAACTGGTTTCCCTCACAGATGGAGCGCTTGGGTTGAACTGGTTTCCCTCACAGATGAAGCGCTTGGGTTGAACTGGTTTCCCTCACAGATGAAGCGCTTGGGTTGAACTGGTTTCCCTCACAGATGGAGCGCTTGGGTTGAACTGGTTTCCCTCACAGATGGAGCGCTTGGGTTGAACTGGTTTCCCTCAGAGATGGAGCGCTTGGGCTGAACTGGTTTCCCTCAGAGATGGAGCGCTTGGGTTGAACTGGTTTCCCTCACAGATGAAGCGCTTGGGTTGAACTGGTTTCCCTCACAGATGGAGCGCTTGGGTTGAACTGGTTTCCCTCACAGATGGAGCGCTTGGGTTGAACTGGTTTCCCTCACAGATGGAGCGCTTGGGTTGAACTGGTTTCCCTCACAGATGGAGCGCTTGGGTTGAACTGGTTTCCCTCAGAGATGGAGCGCTTGGGCTGAACTGGTTTCCCTCACAGATGGAGCGCTTGGGTTGAACTGGTTTCCCTCACAGATGGAGCGCTTGGGTTGAACTGGTTTCCCTCACAGATGGAGCGCTTGGGTTGAACTGGTTTCCCTCACAGATGGAGCGCTTGGATTGAACTGGTTTCCCTCACAGATGGAGCGCTTGGGTTGAACTGGTTTCCCTCACAGATGGAGCGCTTGGGTTGAACTGGTTTCCCTCACAGATGGAGCGCTTGGGTTGAACTGGTTTCCCTCACAGATGGAGCGCTTGGATTGAACTGGTTTCCCTCACAGATGGAGCGCTTGGGTTGAACTGGTTTCCCTCACAGATGGAGCGCTTGGGTTGAACTGGTTTCCCTCACAGATGAAGCGCTTGGGTTGAACTGGTTTCCCTCACAGATGAAGCGCTTGGGTTGAACTGGTTTCCCTCACAGATGAAGCGCTTGGGTTGAACTGGTTTCCCTCACAGATGAAGCGCTTGGGTTGAACTGGTTTCCCTCACAGATGAAGCGCTTGGGTTGAACTGGTTTCCCTCACAGATGGAGCGCTTGGGTTGAACTGGTTTCCCTCACAGATGAAGCGCTTGGGTTGAACTGGTTTCCCTCACAGATGGAGCGCTTGGGTTGAACTGGTTTCCCTCAGAGATGGAGCGCTTGGGTTGAACTGGTTTCCCTCACAGATGAAGCGCTTGGGTTGAACTGGTTTCCCTCACAGATGGAGCGCTTGGGTTGAACTGGTTTCCCTCACAGATGAAGCGCTTGGGTTGAACTGGTTTCCCTCACAGATGAAGCGCTTGGGTTGAACTGGTTTCCCTCACAGATGGAGCGCTTGGGTTGAACTGGTTTCCCTCACAGATGGAGCGCTTGGGTTGAACTGGTTTCCCTCAGAGATGGAGCGCTTGGGCTGAACTGGTTTCCCTCAGAGATGGAGCGCTTGGGTTGAACTGGTTTCCCTCACAGATGAAGCGCTTGGGTTGAACTGGTTTCCCTCACAGATGGAGCGCTTGGGTTGAACTGGTTTCCCTCACAGATGGAGCGCTTGGGTTGAACTGGTTTCCCTCACAGATGGAGCGCTTGGGTTGAACTGGTTTCCCTCACAGATGGAGCGCTTGGGTTGAACTGGTTTCCCTCAGAGATGGAGCGCTTGGGTTGAACTGGTTTCCCTCAGAGATGGAGCGCTTGGGTTGAACTGGTTTCCCTCACAGATGAAGCGCTTGGGTTGAACTGGTTTCCCTCACAGATGGAGCGCTTGGGTTGAACTGGTTTCCCTCACAGATGGAGCGCTTGGGTTGAACTGGTTTCCCTCAGAGATGAAGCGCTTGGGTTGAACTGGTTTCCCTCACAGATGGAGCGCTTGGGTTGAACTGGTTTCCCTCACAGATGGAGCGCTTGGGTTGAACTGGTTTCCCTCAGAGATGGAGCGCTTGGGTTGAACTGGTTTCCCTCACAGATGAAGCGCTTGGGTTGAACTGGTTTCCCTCACAGATGGAGCGCTTGGGTTGAACTGGTTTCCCTCACAGATGGAGCGCTTGGGTTGAACTGGTTTCCCTCACAGATGGAGCGCTTGGGTTGAACTGGTTTCCCTCACAGATGGAGCGCTTGGGTTGAACTGGTTTCCCTCAGAGATGGAGCGCTTGGGTTGAACTGGTTTCCCTCACAGATGAAGCGCTTGGGTTGAACTGGTTTCCCTCACAGATGGAGCGCTTGGGTTGAACTGATTTCCCTCACAGATGGAGCGCTTGGGTTGAACTGGTTTTCCTCACAGATGGAGCGCTTGGGTTGAACTGGTTTCCCTCACAGATGAAGCGCTTGGGTTGAACTGGTTTCCCTCACAGATGGAGCGCTTGGGTTGAACTGGTTTCCCTCACAGATGAAGCGCTTGGGTTGAACTGGTTTCCCTCAGAGATGGAGCGCTTGGGTTGAACTGGTTTCCCTCACAGATGGAGCGCTTGGGTTGAACTGGTTTCCCTCACAGATGAAGCGCTTGGGTTGAACTGGTTTCCCTCACAGATGGAGCGCTTGGGTTGAACTGGTTTCCCTCACAGATGGAGCGCTTGGGTTGAACTGGTTTCCCTCACAGATGGAGCGCTTGGGTTGAACTGGTTTCCCTCACAGATGAAGCGCTTGGGTTGAACTGGTTTCCCTCACAGATGGAGCGCTTGGGTTGAACTGGTTTCCCTCACAGATGGAGCGCTTGGGTTGAACTGGTTTCCCTCACAGATGGAGCGCTTGGGTTGAACTGGTTTCCCTCACAGATGGAGCGCTTGGGTTGAACTGGTTTCCCTCAGAGATGGAGCGCTTGGGTTGAACTGGTTTCCCTCACAGATGAAGCGCTTGGGTTGAACTGGTTTCCCTCACAGATGGAGCGCTTGGGTTGAACTGGTTTCCCTCACAGATGGAGCGCTTGGGTTGAACTGGTTTTCCTCACAGATGGAGCGCTTGGGTTGAACTGGTTTCCCTCACAGATGGAGCGCTTGGGTTGAACTGGTTTCCCTCACAGATGAAGCGCTTGGGTTGAACTGGTTTCCCTCACAGATGGAGCGCTTGGGTTGAACTGGTTTCCCTCACAGATGAAGCGCTTGGGTTGAACTGGTTTCCCTCAGAGATGGAGCGCTTGGGTTGAACTGGTTTCCCTCACAGATGGAGCGCTTGGGTTGAACTGGTTTCCCTCACAGATGAAGCGCTTGGGTTGAACTGGTTTCCCTCACAGATGGAGCGCTTGGGTTGAACTGGTTTCCCTCACAGATGGAGCGCTTGGGTTGAACTGGTTTCCCTCACAGATGGAGCGCTTGGGTTGAACTGGTTTCCCTCACAGATGACTGCAGCTGGAGAACTGAGATGTAGAGATCCCGCTATCGCGTCTGTTGTAAAAGAAATCGACAGCGCATTCATTTTAAAAGATGAACAGAGAACTGCAATCAAGGCATTTGTCGATCGGAAAGATGTGTTTGCCGTCCTTCCTATGGGATTCGGCAAAAGTTTAATTTATCTGCTGGCTCCGATGGTAACTAAGAAGATGGGACGCAATGAAAGCCCTGTGGGCGGTGTGGTTTCTCCTTTGGTCGCACTCATAGAGGGCAAAGTAAAAGAAGCAACACTCGTTATTTTACTTCTTCCAGCGTGCGTGCATTTGAGTTCTGTAGTTGACAACTGTGCTATGCAAAGTAGTTGACTTACTGCGTTGCTCTCATTGGTTGTAGGTCTATCCAATTGAGTGCAGAGGTTTTTTTTTCCTGGTTCGGTTAAGACACGCCTCATAATCACAGCCCTATGGAGCAGCATCAGACTCACATTCTGACTAGAATATGAGTATGACGAAGTCAGGCTACCGATGGACGGCTGAAGCCGTAACGATCTCACTCATTCTCAACATTTAATGAGTTTAGTCTCAACATTTTATTTAGACTTTTTTTCTCGAAATTTAACTTTTTTTTCACAAAACACAAAGACTTTATTCTTGAAATTTTATTTAAAAGTAATTTATATAAAAAGTCATTTTATTTAGACTTTTTTTCTTTATTTAACGACTTTTTTCTCGAAACAACAACTGTATTCTCGAAATGTAAAGTTTATTCTCAACATTGTATTTAGACTTTTTTTCATGAAATTTAACTTTTTTCACAAAACACAGACTTTATTTTCGAAATTTAGTGAGTTTATTCTCAACATTTTATTTAGACTTTTTTCTCTCTAAATTTAACGACTTTTTTCTCAAAACAACAACTTTATTCTCAAAATGTAAAGTTTATTCTCAATATTTTATTTAGACTTTTTTCTCGAAATTTAACGAGTGTTTCCTCCAGACAACGACTTTATTCTCGAAATTGAATGAGTTTATTTTCAACATTTTATTTAGACTTTTTTTCTCGAAACACGATTTTATTCTCGAAATTTAATGAGTTTATTCTCAACATTTTATTTAGACTTTTTTTTTTATTTAATGACTTTTTTCTCGAAACAACAACTTTATTCTCGAAATGTAAAGTCTATTCTCAACATTGTATTTCGACTTTTTTTTCTCGAAATTTAACGACTTTTTTCTCGAAACACGATTTTATTCTCGATATTTAATGTTTATTCTCAACATTGTATTTCGACTTTTTTCTCGAAATTTAACAAGTTTTTTCTCGAAACACAGACTTTATTTTTCGAAATGTAATGAGTTTATTCTCAACATTGTATTTCGCGAGTTTAATCTCGCATTATAATGACTTTAATCTCATCTTTAATCTCTATTTTTGTATTATTGCTTGGCCCTAATCCTCTTCCGTATGCATCAGATACAATTTTTATTTAATTTTTGTATTAAAATAAATATTAAAATTATAAAATAATTAAAAAAAATAATAAATACAAATAATTAATGAACAAAATTAATGAATTCACTATAAGACCAGAAACATATATTAAGAGTCTGTTTGGATTTCAGTTTGCCTTTAAAGTAACAGTAAATGAAGCCGCTTCCTGTTGAGCCGCATGTGTGAGTGTTTACGCCGATCACACGGATCATCTGGACCAGATGTCCCAGATCCACTTCCTAAAGGCCCCGGGCCCCGAAACCCAGACAGGCAGAACCGGCCGCGTCTCGCACAGAGCAGGGAAATGCTGCAGTGTGTCACACGATCAGAGAGCAGTGTGTGTGTGTGTGTGTGTGTTGCAGACGGCGGGCTGACGGTGTGTGAGCGGCACCGAGCAGCAGTGCTGGAGTCGGGTCAGTCGGGTCAGTACGTGCCCTCCTGCGACGGGTCCGGGGCCTACGACCCGCTCCAGTGCCACGCCGGCCTCGGCCAGTGCTGGTGTGTGGACCCGTACGGGCAGGAGATCCGCGGATCCAGCACACAAGCGGTCCACACACCCCTGTGTAAGAGCCCAGAACACACACATCACGGCATAATCTGAACTTACTCACTGATATTGAATTCACTTTGGTTCAGTTTAACCCATACTGTAAAGACCATAGACTGTAAATAAAGATGTGCGTAGTGTGTGTGACATCACTCGTAGTGTTTCTGAAGCCCAAAGTGGGCGGAGCCGGCCGTCGCCATCTTGGCCGCGCGTCACTCCCGGATAAACTAACATGTGCAGCGAGGCGGATTAGCTGAGGTGACGTGACGCTAACACACAGCAGACAAACGCTAGCAGTGACATCAGCGGCAATCCACCTGTCACTCAAGTGGCCACGCCCTTAATTATGCACAACTTTAAGGCTTAATATAATTTAAACGGATGAGTTGTAAAGAAGTTCACCCCCTCACAGTCGTCATGAAGAGCAACATTAGCGATATAGACCAAAACCACTTTTAGCACCAGACTGTGATCATGTTTATTCTGCTGTAAAGTTGGGCATTTTAACATGCGGGTCTATGGGACTGAGTCTCTTCTGCAGCCGGCCTCTAGTGGCCAGTGGAGGAACTGCAGTTTAACTCACTCAGTGCTGGATTGAAGAGAGAGACGGGAAGGTGCAGCTTGTTAAAGACCCATGTATTTAAGCCCCTCCCTCTTCCCATAGGCATTGAACACAATGTGGCTCCGCCCCTCATTGGCCCCACCCCCAGGTCTGACATCATCCCTCTTACTCCCGGAGCAAACATCTTATTTGCCCAGAGCGGCCGGATCGAGCTCCTCCCATTGGACGGCGGTCACATGAGCAGAGCCGAGGCCCGAACGCTGCTGCACGTGCCCGTGAGTCACACACACACACACACACACATCACAGAAGTGATTGAAATCGCTCAACACAACAAACGTTTCAAGCGGTTTCCCCAAATTTAACTGAAAATTCAACTTTTAATTACTTTTGTTTGATTTGTTCACTGCAAACTGCTAAAAGTCTGTGTATTTTGCCAATAAACCTGATTTGCAGTGGGGGTGAATAATTTCAACTGTATAAATATATATATAATATCTGACAATGAAGTCAGAAAAATGATCTTGATTCTAAGGGAAAACGGGATTATTTTTCTGACTCCATTCACAGATATTTGTTTTTGTGTTCAGCACAAACAATTGTCCTTGTGGGCGGTAAACCGCGGCGTAAACCCGCGAGCCGGCGCATGCTTGAGTGATGCGACTGTGGTGTACTCTCTCTCTCTCCTGCAGGGACGATCCGTGTGTCGCTCCTCCCCGCGGGACTCAGCTGACAGCGGCCCATCAATCTGCCCTTAATCTCTTAATATAAACTAATGTGTCTTGATTTAAAAGCGTTCAGATATTAGGAAGCGAGTGAAGTGTGTTAGGGTCAGAGGTCAGAGGTCAGAGCGACACATTCCAGCCGCAGAAACTCATAAACACCAGATGAGTGTGTGTTCTGCTCAGACGGAGTGTGTGGGACCGCTGGAACGCACGCCTCTTTGTTTTCCTTTTTCTTTATTTTTCCATCACATTTATATACTTGTTTATCCTCCTCTCCATATTTTGCTCCATTTTAACCCATTTTTCACCATAAAGACAGCTTTAGTAACCATGGTGATAAATTATAAATGATGATTCTGTTGTGCGTGTGTGTGTGTGTGTGTGTGTGTGTGTGTGTGTGTGTGTGCGTGAGCAGGGTAGAGTGGTGATCGCGGTGGCGTTCGACTGTGTGGATCAGATGATCTACTGGTCTGACATCACTCAGCCGTCCATCAGTCGAGCCGAGATGAAGGGCGGCCAGACCAGCGTCATCATCAGCAGAGGTGCTTTACAGTCCTCATGTCACATGATCTGTCAGACCCCTGACATCTCAAGTTCATATTTCAATAATTTAACTACACGTTTCATTTGAATGTTCACTGTTAACATGCAGGTAAACAAATCAAATATTTCATCTTGTTTTAGTAAGCATTTTATCAGCTTTTATTTTTAAATAATTAATATATTTTATTTGACAATTTTATGATTTTATAAAAAAAAAATTAATTTTGATGCGATTTTATTTATATTTTCACTGTACATCGTTGTTTAACACATTTTTTGTGTTTTATTTAGATTTTTTATTAAATCATTTATTTTAATTATACTTTTTAATTGTGATCATTTTTAGCAAGTGTTTTATCTAGATTTTTAAAAAATATTTATTTTTATTATAATTTTTATTGTAATCATTTTTAGCAAGTTTTTTTTAAAGATTTATTTAAAAAAAAAATAGAACGTTTTATTTTTATTTAGAATTTTATAAAAAGAATGAATACATTTATAATGAATTTTTTAACTACATTATTATGATTTAATTAATTTTTTGTTTTATTTTAAATTTTTCAAAAAATATATTTTATTTATACATTTTTTATTAAAAAAATGATATACTTTAAAAAATGATTTAAATCATAAAAATGCACATTTAAAGTGTTTTATTTTGATTTTTTTAAAATATTTATTTTAATTATAGTTCAAATAAAATATAATAAAAAAAAAAAAAGTTTTAGTGTTTTATTTTTTAATTTTAAAAATACATTTAATTTAATATTTGTTTTTATTTCAAGATGATTAATTCATTTTGTTTATTTTTAGTCATGTGATCTCGTGGATGGGAAGCGCTGCGATAGACGAGCGGATACGAGTGCGCTGATGTGGATCTGATATGATGTCGCTCAGATGTTTATGATTACTGTGTGTGTGTGTGTGTGTGTGTGTGTGTGTGTGTGTGTGAGCAGATCTGGGCAGTCCTGAAGGAATCGCCATCGATCACGTGTCCAGGAACATGTTCTGGACCGACTCCGTCCTGGACCGCATCGAGGCGTCCCGGTTAGACGGCAGCCAGCGCCGCGTGCTCTTCGACAGTGACCTCATCAACCCTCGGCCAATCATCGCTGACCCCGCCCACGGGTGCGTGTGAGGGCACAGGTGTGTGTGTGTGTGTGTGTGTGGCCCACGCTGACTCTGCCCCGTCCCGCAGACACCTGTACTGGGCCGACTGGGACCGCGACGGGCCGAAGATCGAGCGCTCCAGTGCGGACGGCGCCGGCAGGACGGTTCTGGTGCAGGACGGGCTCTCGCTGCCCAACGGCCTGACCTTTGACCCCCAGACCCGGCAGCTCTGCTGGGCCGACGCAGGTCAGCGCTCCACAGTCACTCCCTTCGGGGGTTTACGACATTTATTCGAATTATTCTTTTTCAATTTGGACTTTTTTATGATTTTAGTCATTTTTACTAAGTGGATTAGTTTTATCGGTTTCGTTTTAAAATTATTCATTTAATTTTTTAATTAAAAGTTTTATTTTGATTGTATGTTTTTTTAAAAGATTTTTAAAAAATAAAATTTTTATGATTTAATTTTTTTAGGTGTTTTATTTTTACTTAATAAAAAAAAAATTATTTGACTTTTTTTATTTTATTCATTTTAATAAGTGGCTTAATTTTATCATTTTGTTTTTAAATGATTTATTAAAAAAAGTGATTTATTAAAAAAAGTGATTTATTGATTTATTTAAAATGATTTATTAATTTATTATTAATAAATATTATATAAATAAATTCTTATTATTTTTTACATTTTTATGATTTAATTTGTATTAGGTGTTTCATTTTTACTGTTTTTTATTGTAAAATTGTTTATTTATTTTAATTTGACATTTTTATGATTTAATTATTTTTAGTAAGTGGCTTATTTTGATTGATTTTTGAAATATATATTAATTTTTTTATTTATTTTTTGCCATTTTTATGATTTCATTATGAAGTGTCTTGAAGTGTCTTTTATGATTTTCATTATGAGTAAGTGTTAAATTTGATCTGCAGCTCAGCGTTAGATTGTGAATCCAGTGTACGGTTGTTGAGTTATTACAGCTGTGTGTGTGTGTCTGTGTGTGTGTGTGTGTGTGTGTGTGTCTGTCTCTGTGTGTGTGTCTGTGTGTGTCTGTCTCTGTGTGTGTGTCTGTGTGTGTGTGTGTGTTCCAGGCACTCGTCGAGTGGAGTGTGTGGACCCGGGCTCTGGTGTGCGGCAGAAGCTGGCGGAGGGGATCCAGTACCCGTTCTCCATGGTGTCGTTCGGCTCCAGGCTTTACTACACCGACTGGAGAAGGTCCGTTCACCAACAAACGACTCCTATGAACCGGTTCTTTTCATGAGTCGCTCAAAAAGACTCAAACGAATCACTGAGAGTTCACTGAATCCCGTTATAGTGTGTATGACCGGCTCTTCACGTCTCAACATGTTTATTTTATTTCAATGAAATGAATGTACTATATTTTAGTTCGATAATGTTTTTTATTTGATTATTTTTTTCTTTTTAGGGGATTTTATGGTACTAAATTATATTTTTGCTGGATTTATAATCCATTTATTCACTTCTTAGACCTGAACATTAAATCTCCAGCTGAAACTGTGTAAATCTGGAACGCTTTAGATCACAGACTGAAGTTTTATCTCTTCTCAGAGACGACACTCGGCAGATTATTGCAGAAGAGAAAACAGTTTTAAAAAGTGAACGTAAACAAAGTTACAGAATTTTACGTTTATTGTTATGAAAAATGTGCAAAAATAAATGTTTTATATGAAGCGAGGAGCTCCAGAGGGATAAACATGGACACTCAGCAGAGCTTTACTGTAGGAAATGTGAAGCTATATGAATCTGGTAATGACTCAGTGTGTTGATGTTCTGTCGCTAGGGAAGCGGTGGTTGCTATGGGTCATGATGGGATGGAGGTGCAGGAGTTTCTTCCTCAGAGGCGCTCGCGCATATACGGCATCACCGTCACTTACCCACAATGCCCTGCAGGTCTGAGCTCAGGCGCTCTGGTGATAAGAGCCTGATGACGTCAGCGAGTCGAGTCACATGACGGTGGTCTGATCACATGACTCGTGTGTCGCCGGCCGGAGCTGCCGGAGGCTTGCCGGATCCGGGCCGACTCCCCCGCCCACAGGGATATATTCATATCAGGAACTCATATCAGGAACTCATATCTCTCAAAATATGATATTATACGATAAGATCCCATCAGAGCAATACGGTATTTATTCATCTGTGTTCGTGTTATTTAATAAACACACATTGTTAGTCCATTAAATATTATTAACAGGTACAACTTTAGATTTTAATAATGCATAAATGTTAAATCAACATGAACTGAGATTAATAAATACTGTACGAGTGTTTGGTTCACTAACGGATCATTATCGTGAAACTTCAAAACAAAGAAGGTGAAATAGTAAATATGTATAATATTAACACTCAAATATCAGTTATAATAACAAAAAAATATTATTGGTTGTTGGTATTATTAGTATTATAATGCTGATATTTACATTATACGTGTTTAATTTAACGGGAAACTTTACATTTAAACACATGATCAAACGTGAGATACTAAAAGCACAGCTTGAAAACATAGTTATGCGAATAAATATGATTTTATTGTAGTTTTTTCTCTCGGGATGCTGGGATACATTTATACTGTGTGAGGAGAGGTGCATTCTGGGATGGATATTATATG
>NW_026607087.1:35000-57500 GCF_029890125.1 Rhinichthys klamathensis goyatoka
TCTGATGTTATGATTATGATTATCCTCATATCTGGATGTTCGGCTCATAAAACTTTAACGATTTAACAACAAGTAATTTTTTTAGTAAGTGACTTATATTGATTGATTGTTTTTTATTAATTATTTATTTTTGTTTGGCATTTTTATGATTTAATTATTTTTCAGTAAGTGGCTTTGATCGTTTTTGTTTTAAAATTATTCATTGAATTTTTTAATAAATTTTTGGTAAACGTTTTATTTGAAATGTTTTATTTAAAAAATATATATATATTTTTATGATTAAATTTGTATTAAGCGTTTTATTTTGACTTTTTATTGTAAAATTATTTATATATTTCAATTAGACTATTTTATGATTTATTCATTTTTTCTAAGTGGCTTATTTCTATTTTTACATTTTTTAATTAATTTTTGGTAAAAGTTTTACTACACTTCCGAAACCAACGCCTCTGGAAAGGGGGTGGGGACAGTGGGACTAATCAGATCCCTCAGTGGGCGGAGCTTGGGCTCAGGGGCGTTATCATCTGAACAGAAACTGCAGTGTAATGCGACACTGACTGTGTATGAGCGTGAGGAAGCGTGGGTGATCCATCAGGAAGTGTGTGTTCGGCTTCTCCGGGTCACTGAGACCTCCGGCCCGAAGCCACGCCGACCCGAACATCTTACAGTAATCCAGCTCCGCTCCCCGCCTCTCGTCACTCTCCACCTGATCACACACACACACACAACATCAGACACACACACACACACACACACACACACATCACACTCAACATCAGACACACATCACACTCAACATCAGACACACACACACACACACATCAGACACACACACTCCACCTGAACACACACACACCTTTCTCATGTCCAGCAGCGTCAGGCGTCCCAGCCGAGCGATGATGATCTGACGAGCAGTTTCCGGATTCTTCTCTTTCTGAAGCAGAGGATTCCTGCGACACGACAGATGAAGAAGAGAACGCAGCTTCTCCAGCTCGTTCACCACACACCACTACACACACACACACACACACACACACAAACCCATCCATTAAAACACTTTAGTTACTCAGAGTAAATAAACATCAGATGTAATCAGCGGCTGGCTGGTATTGACCTCTGAGATGTTGTTGTCGTCTAATAACAGAGTCTTCAGTGCCGGAAACGCCGTCGTCTCGTCGCCTCCACAGACAGGAGAGAGTTATTAATCCTCACACACACACACACACACACACACACGGTCATGTGACCTGCTGTACCTGCTGACGCGTCACTGAACTGAACCGCTGAGAAACCAGTGCTGGACAGATTCAGCTTCTCCAACCTGAAGATCACACACACACACACACACACACATAACTAATTACCATCACACACACACATAACTAATTACCATCACACACACACACACATAACTGATGACCATCACACACACACACAAACACACCTGATGGGTTAGTTCTCACCAGGGTAAGTGTGAGAGCTCCAGCACACACACACACACACACACACACACACACACATGCGCACACACACACACACACACACACACACACACCAGGGTAAGTGTGAGAGCTCCAGCACACACACACACACACACACACACACACACACACACACCAGGGTAAGTGTGAGAGCTCCAGCACACACACACACACACACACACACACACACACATGCGCACACACACACACACACACACACACACACACACACCAGGGTAAGTGTGAGAGCTCCAGAAGCGTCTCCTCCAGGATCGGGTTGTTGGATAAATCCAGAACTCTGAGATTCTGCAGCACAGCATCAGGTCTGATAAATAATGATCATAATTAATAATTAGATTAGATTAGATATACATTTATATACAGGTCCTTCTCAAAAAATTAGCATATTGTGATAAAGTTCATTATTTTCCATAATGTAATGATAAAAATTAAACTTTCATATATTTTAGATTCATTGCACACCAACTGAAATATTTCAGGTGTTTTATTGTTTTAATACTGATGATTTTGGCATACAGCTCATGAAAACCCAAAATTCCTGTCTAAAAAAATTAGCATATCATGAAAAGGGTCTCTAAACAAGCTATTAACCTAATCATCTGAATCAACTAATTAACTCTAAACACCTGCAAAAGATTCCTGAGGCTTTTAAAAACTCCCAGCCTGTTTCATTACTCAAAACCGCAATCATGGGTAAGACTGCCGACCTGACTGCTGTCCAGAAGGCCATCATTGACACCCTCAAGCAAGAGGGTAAGACAGAAAGAAATTTCTGAACAAATAGGCTGTTCCCAGAGTGCTGTATCAAGGCACCTCAGTGGGAAGTCTGTGGGAAGGAAAAAGTGTGGCAAAAAACGCTGCACAACGAGAAGAGGTGACCGGACCCTGAGGAAGATTGTGGAGAAGGACCGATTCCAGAGCTTGGGGGACCTGTGGAAGCAGTGGACTGAGTCTGGAGTAGAAACATCCAGAGCCACCGTGCACAGGCGTGTGCAGGACATGGGCTACAGGTGCCGCATTCCCCAGGTCAAGACACTTCTGAACCAGAAACAGCGGCAGAAGCGCCTGACCTGGGCTACAGAGAAGCAGCACTGGACTGTTGCTCAGTTTTGCATGTCATTCGGAAATCAAGGTGCCAGAGTCTGGAGGAAGACTGGGGAGAAGGAAATGCCAAAATGCCTGAAGTCCAGTGTCAAGTACCCACAGTCAGTGATGGTCTGGGGTGCCATGTCAGCTGCTGGTGTTGGTGCACTGTGTTTTATCAAGGGCAGGGTCAATGCAGCTAGCTATCAGGAGATTTTGGAGCACTTCATGCTTCCATCTGCTGAAAAGCTTTATGGAGATGAAGATTTCATTTTTCAGCACGACCTGGCACCTGCTCACAGTGCCAAAACCACTGGTAAATGGTTTACTGACCATGGTATTACTGTGCTCAATTGGCCTGCCAGCTCTCCTGACCTGAACCCCATAGAGAATCTGTGGGATATTGTGAAGAGAAAGTTGAGAGACGCAAGACCCAACACTCTGGATGAGCTTAAGGCCGCTATCGAAGCATCCTGGGCCTCCATAACACCTCAGCAGTGCCACAGGCTGATTGCCTCCATGCCACGCCGCATTGAAGCAGTCATTTCTGCAAAAGGATTCCCGACCAAGTATTGACTATTGAGTGCATAACTGAACATAATTATTTGAAGATTGACTTTTTTTTTTGTATTAAAGGTGCCTTGTGTAAAAAAAAAAATCTGTTAACGCAGCAATGAACAGGCTGCGATCAAGATTGCAATGCAGGAGTGTGTGTGTCTGTGTGTGCGCGCGCGCGCGAGAGAGAGAGAGAGAGAGAGAGAGAGAGAGAGAGAGAGAGAGAGAGAGAGAGAGAGAGAGAGAGAGAGAGAGAGAGTGAGAGAGAGAGAGAGAGAGAGAGAGAGAGAGAGAGAGAGAGAGAGAGAGAGAGAGAGAGAGAGAGAGAGAGAGAGAGAGAGAGAGAGAGAGAGAGAGAGAGAGAGAGAGAGCCCCGGCCGCGCGCGCGCACTCTCACGTCTTCAGACAACACGAGCGCTGTCCTCCTGCTCTCTCTCTCCCCTCGCGCATATTAATCAAATCAATTGACACGATCGTAAGACCGCAGTTCATTTGGAGATTTTTAGAGACTCAATGAACAACATCTCAACACTAAATTATAAAGGCCGGTCTCATTATAGACGCGATTGACATCAGGTTCAAGTACGCCCACAAGCCGTGCGAGTTATTCGTGTATTGGAGTTTGGCTGGTGGTTATGTATGTTGCCCGCATACCGCCTCCATGGCCCGAAACTGGTATTATGACACCGGCCGGGCCGGGGCTAGTAAATTTAGCATGCTAATTCAGGTTTATATCTCGGCTAGCACTATAACTTGTCATTTTTTTAATGACATCATTGCAATTATTTCTTCTCATTCTTTGATACGTGTAGCTCATTTGTTGGATATTTTTACCTCAATTTTTTACATATGGCACCTTTAAAAACACTTCTTTTATTGGTCGGAATGAAATATGCTAATTTTTTGAGACAGGAAATTTTGGGTTTTCATGAGCTGTATGCCAAAATCATCAGTATTAAAACAATAAAACACCTGAAATATTTCAGTTGGTGTGCAATGAATCTAAATATATGAAAGTTTAATTTTTTATCATTACATTATGGAAAATAATGAACTTTATCACAATATGCTTAATTTTTTTAGAAGGACCTGTAGTGCTTTTCTAGGAAACTGTACATTTTGAAAGCCTCATATATAGAGGAAAGCATGATGAGGGAATCATTCATACCTCGTTAACTCTGTGATGTCGTTATCAGAGAGATAGAGCTCCTCTAACTGCTGCCACATGGGGGCGCACTGGAGAACCTGCACAGGGGTCAGAGGTCAGAGGTCACAGCTGACACACAGTCTCCACACACACACACCTCACCTGAGTCCAGGTGAGTGCGCAGCTGTTGAGTGACAACAGTCTCAGACAGACACACACACACACACAACACACACACACACACCTCACCTGAGTCCAGGTGAGTGCGCAGCTGTTGAGTGACAACAGTCTCAGACAGACACACACACACACACACACACACACACACAACCTCACCTGAGTCCAGGTGAGTGCGCAGCTGTTGAGTGGACAGCAGTCTCAGACAGGAGAAGGCGGGGCTTAAGAGACTCGGGTCACTGGAGAAACTCAATCTATTGTGACTGAAGAAAGAAATTAAATTACAGAATATTACAGAAACCACATATTACCTCATATTACAGAAACCACAGTTATCATGAGATTCACCCATAAGTTGAATAAAACGATAGGATACGGAACCTTAAATTAAACCAAAACAGTCAATTCTTGTTTGTTTATGCAATATTGTAGTGTTTATTGTAAATTATTTATAGGCGTTTTAATGTTGAATCAGAATCAGTTCCTCTCAGCTTCCTCTTCTCTGATTGACGTGGGCGGGGCTTTAACCTGTCACTCACATGAGATCAGCCAATAGCAAACCACAACCAGCCAATCAACTCCCCACAGACACAATCAAGCCCCGCCCACATGTGTTCTTGTTCCTGAAGCGTTTTACTGGATATACGACACAATAGAGGAGAGAAGTGTTTGGAGTCGTGTGTGTGTGTGTGTGTGAGTGTGTGTGTCACCTGATCTGCAGCTCCCGCAGGACTCCAGCTGAGCCGTAATGGCCGCCAGAACCTCCCATGAGGCGAGCAGATTCCCCGACAGATCCAGAGACTCCACATCTGGCCGGCGCTGTTAAAGAAGCTCTCCCGAGCACCCAGACCAGTTTACTCTACAGGAGCTACTAGTTACTAGTTACTAACGACCTCTTCAACCATGTAATTAGATTTACTGTACTGTTTACTCTCTCTAACAAGTATTTACCTAATTACTTTCTAAATCCCATATCAACCTCAACCAGCAGAATAATACAAGGATAGACAATTCTTTCAAATAAATAATATAAAATTGCATGAATTATGCTTAAAGGGATACTCCACTTTTTTTGGAAATAGGCTCATTTTACAACTCCCCCAGAGTTAAACTGTTGAGTTTTACCGTTTTTGAATCCATTCAGCCGATCTCCGGTTCTGGCGGTACCACTTTTTAGCATAGCTTAGCATACATCATTGAAGTGGACAAGACCATTAGCATTTCTAAAAAAAAAATGACCAAAGAGTTTCGATATTTTTCCTATTTAAAACTTGACTCTTCTGTAGTTACATCGTGCACTAAGACCGACGGAAAATGTAGAGTTGCGATTTTCTAGGCTGATATGGCTAGGAACTATACTCTCATTCCTGCGTAATAATCAAGAAACTTCACTGCCGTACCATGAGAGCAGCAGGCGTAATGATATGACGCAGCGCCTGAAAATAGGCCACCTTCCGTCAACACAACGGAACTATTTTCAGGCGCTGCGTCATATCATTACGCCTGCTGCTCTCATGGTAACGGCAGTGAAGTTTCTTGATTATTACCGATTTTACCTGTGAGGTAAAAGGGACACCAGCTCTTGAAGCTCCGCCCCCTGTGCCAGGAACACCAGCTCATTTGCAATTTAAAGGGACACACAAACGGAGTGTTTTTGCTCACCCTCAAAAAGTGACAATTTCAACATGTTATAATAAATATCTGTGGGGTATTTGGAGCTGAAACTTCACACACACACTCTGGGGACATCAGAGACTTATGTCACATCTTGTGACCCCGCCGCCTTTAACTGACAGCTCTGTGAGCCGGTGCTCAGGGAAGGATATCGTGGCGTGGTGTTCCTGACCTGGTTCTGTGGGCCGGGCCCGGACACCTCGCATCTCCTCAGAGGACACTTCTGTCAGCTGATCCACCCTGGAACACAGGCCGCACAACTCCTCATGCACTTCAGCTCTCAACAACACCAAACAAGAATTATGATCTGGCTTATCCAATGTTCAGATTTACAAGCTGGAAATGTATGAAAATGTGTGTATACTTAATTAGATCACGCCTCATTTGCATATTCACATAACATTTCATAAAACCTGTAATACAAAACAAAATGTCTTAACGCTCTGGTGCTCTTCGCATGTCGGTCAAAAAAAATTATTTTTTATTTCAATGAAATGGATGTTCTATATTTTAGCTTGATAATGTTTTTCATTTAAAATTCTTTTTGAGCGCAAGACCTGAACATTAAATTTCCTGTGGAAAATCTTGATTCGGCTGCAGTTCCACACGCTTCCACTAGAGGAAACTCTCTCATTTCTGACCGCAGGAGCACAAGTGTGACTGTTGTTCAGGACCGTTAAACCTGTTCCAATCATGGCCATGATTTTGTGTGTGTGTGTGTGTGTGTGTGTGTGTGTGTGTGTGTGTGTTCACATAGCAAGTTTCAAAACCTTTACCAAGTTTGGTACCACTTCGATGGAAGAAAAGAAATTCAAAAAATAACTAAATTTGGTCCATATTGAGCGAGGAGCGCCAGAGCTGGTTACCTCTGTTTGAGCCGCACTCGCTCGAGCCCGACCATCAGGACGGTCTTGCTGGAGATCTTCATGTCTTCGAGCTCCTCCTCGTAGCGGCGCTTCAGAGCCGTCACGTAATCCACCCCGAACCGGGCCTTAGCGGGCCGCACGAACGAGCCGCCGGTCCGGTGTCTGGACACAGAGACGCGCGTCAGCTGACCCGAGACTCACACACGTCACATGTAGTGTTGTCAAAAGTGCCGTCTTCGGTACCAATCGATACTGGAATTTTAAAAATGTGAGGCTTTGAGCGGAATCACGAACGCCTCTGATTGGCCGTTGTGTTCACGCGCTCATCGGATATGTCTGTGATTGGCTACAGTGATCAGCGCACGGGAGCTTTACAGCGGACCGGTCCTGTTTTCAAACGCTCGGGTGTGTGTGTGTGTGTGTGCAAGCGCTCCCTGAAGAGCCTCATTGATGTATATTTACATGTTTTTGAAGCGCTGATCACTGTAGCCAATCACAGACATATCCGATGAGCGCGTGAACACAACGGCCAATCAGAGGCGTTCATGATTCCACTCAAAGCCTCACATTTTTAAAATTCCAGTATCGATTGGTACCGAAGACGGCACTTTTGACAACACTAGTCACATGATCATCTGAGGCTCCCATGAGCACCTGCAGGTGAAGAACCGCACTCCTTCATGGCTCCCATCGTGCTTCCCTCTCTCCGGATGATCCCACTCCACTCCCAGCCACACGCCTGCCAAACACACACACACACATGACCTCACACATCATTACTGTCACACACACTCGAAAACATACGACATAAAAAGCCAAAATTTACTTATCTGAGGGGAAAATCCAGTGTTTAATGTTGTTTATGTGTGTATGTGGTGTTTTTAATAGTTCATAAGTCGACAGCATTGCTGAGTATTTCCTCCTTAAAACTGCAGTGAACCAAAGACAGTCTCAAAAACACGGTTTGAAATCGCTGGTGTTTCTGACGTCACAAACGACCTTGTAACCAATCAGATCAACGTGTGATCGTCAACCAGTGGATCTCTGAGCTGAGTGAGTGAGTGGAGGCGGGGCTCATCTGCATATTCATAGAGCCGCGCATACTAAATGAGGCGAAGGTGTCAAGTTACATTCAAGATATTTAAAGGCATGAAGACATTATTTTCAAGGAAAAACTTTTTTTGTTGATCAAAGAAGAGTTTTAAGGGACTTTAAGTCATAATTATGAGATAAAAAGTTGAAATCATGACCAAATGTTTGGATAAAAAGTCATAAATATGGCATAAAAGTAAAAATTATGACATAGAAACATTTTAAACATACTTTTTATGTCATAATTTCGACTTTAGGTGATAATCGCGTGATGTGTATAGTGTTGCTGTTGTGATGTGGATGAAGGACCTGTTGTGGGCGGAACCGGGCCCATATATCGCACAGTTCCTCGGTGTCCATCACAGGTCACGCGCATGCCCACATGTTGTTCTTCCTCGTCCATCATTATCTTCTTCATCATCATCTAACGTACAGATCTACAGACATCAGAGGAGCGGCGTCTGCGGCGACAGCTCGGGTTTATATGCGTTCAATCATTATACAACATTCCCTGTAAGCAGAGACAGGCGAATTACACGCTGAATAACTTAAATATTAAATAATAACAGAGTGAAAATGTTCCTGCATCATTCTGACCTGCACAACCAGCAACAGGAAGTGACGTCAGGCGGTCCCGCGCTTAAACTGCGCCGACAACACCCTCGCGCTGCTATTTCACCTGTCTCTGTCAAACAGATAAAGTGATATAGAAATATATTCTTTAAATATACTGTCGTTTGCCTCGTTATCCAGAGTAGTGTCCTTGATGTGTCCTCGAGGTGAGATTAGTAGGAACTAATGATTTGTGTTTGTGGTTTCCAGGAGACAGAGAAACTCTGCGCACGCGCGTGTGAGCGACACAACCGAAACGTGTGTTTGTGTGTGAAATATTAATGTTGAAATATCTGACTGATATTTACACGGACATGAGCTCGGAGTGACATCATGAAGAAGAAGCAGCTTGCAAAGAGGTTTGTGGTGCCTTATGAATGTATAAACTGTAATATTTCACTCACAGTCATCAAATATTATTGAGCTCTGCGATGGAAGCACACATGGAAATAACCAGGCTTTTGCAAATCATAATTATGATATACGAACTCATAACTGACATAAAAAGTAGATATCATGACAAAAGGGTTTCGACTTTTTAATGTCAAGATTTCGGCATTTAATCTCATGATTATGACTTTTATTCCATTATGATTTACCAAAGCATGATTTGTTCTTATGTGCTGGAAATGAGCTTCTAATGTGATGTTTTTAGGTAAAATAGACATACAGTAATACATGCGTTTACTAAACAATTGTCTATATAATAATTGTTAATGCTAACTAATGTAGTTAACTAAACACCCTTATTGTAAAGTGTTACTGAAACAGCATATCATGGTATTAAACGGCTATGTTCTGGTTGTGTACTGTGTGTGTTCTGGTTGTGTACTGTGTGTGTTCTGGTTGTGTACTGTGTGTGTTCTGGTTGTGTACTGTGTGTGTTCTGGTTGTGTACTGTGTGTGTTCTGGTTGTGTACTGTGTGTGTTCTGGTTGTGTACTGTGTGTGTTCTGGTTGTGTACTGTGTGTGTTCTGGTTGTGTACTGTGTGTGTTCTGGTTGTGTACTGTGTGTGTTCTGGTTGTGTACTGTGTGTGTTCTGGTTGTGTACTGTGTGTGTTCTGGTTGTGTACTGTGTGTGTTCTGGTTGTGTACTGTGTGTGTTCTGGTTGTGTACTGTGTGTGTTCTGGTTGTGTACTGTGTGTGTTCTGGTTGTGTACTGTGTGTGTTCTGGTTGTGTACTGTGTGTGTTCTGGTTGTGTACTGTGTGTGTTCTGGTTGTGTACTGTGTGTGTTCTGGTTGTGTACTGTGTGTGTTCTGGTTGTGTACTGTGTGTGTTCTGGTTGTGTACTGTGTGTGTTCTGGTTGTGTACTGTGTGTGTGTTCTGGTTGTGTACTGTGTGTGTTCTGGTTGTGTACTGTGTGTGTTCTGGTTGTGTACTGTGTGTGTTCATGTTGTGTACTGTGTGTTGTTCCAGTGGGGATGCTGGGAGTTATACAGTGGGTCAGGTGTCCGGAAGCCTCTTCCCAGAACAACCCAAACCCGGAGCTTTATCCGCTTTATTCTCCTCCTCTTCATCAGCAAACACTCTAGTCTTCGTCCCTGCGCCACAGGTGTGTGTATCAGAGGATCTCAGTGTGTGTGTGTGTGTGTGTGTGTGTGTGTGTGTGTGTGTGTCGTAACGCTGGTTTCTCTCGTCAGCCTAAAGCGTCTCCGCCAGCGCCTGGTTCCGCTCAGAGTCCCGGCCCGATCCGCCGGCTGAAGAAGACCCTGAAGAAGCCGTCGGCGGCCGAGCAGAAGCTGCAGGACCGGTCAGTGTGTGGACGTGCTCTAGGAGTTCACTCATTACTGTATAACAATTAGGGGTGGGCGATATGGACTCAAAACTATATCCTCATATTTTCCGGTATTTATTGACGATATAAATACAGTAATATCTTGATTTTGGCTGCAGGCGTTCATGAGCCTCAGAAACACAAGCACTGATTTAAAGGACTCGTTCCCATCATCACATCGGCTCCTATAATATTACATAAAATATATATTTTTAAAAAACAGTAAAAATCCAAACATCAGCTGTGTAGAAATGGAAAAGTTTGCAGATAATGTTTAAATAGTGCAACTGTACTAATAAACACCACACAATAATAATTCAAATCAATTATCACTAACACTAATACGGATAAGATAATAACCCTGCTGAGTTCTGCTGATGATGTACGCCGCACTGAGGAGCTGCTCATGAATATTAATCACGCCATTCCTTTCTGCTCATAAAGGCTGAATAATTCCTAAAGAACTGCATTATTTCTACAGGAAACAATTAATAATATCGTTTACATGATGCACGTCAGTTCTGCGAGGTGTGTCACTCTCTTGCTCTCTCTCTCTCTCTCTGAGTGTGTGTCACTAGTAGGGTTGGGTACCGAAACTCGGTGCCAATAGGGAACCGGTTCCGACGTAAACGGTAGTAACCAGACCGAATAAGAACGACAATTTCGGTGCCTGACTTAATTAGGCACACACGCACACACACACACGCACAGTCTCTTCTGTCTCGCATGCGTGCTCTTGCTCGCAAGGTTTGGCTGCATTTCACGTGTAAAATTACGCGTCAGAACCATAGACAGTATAAGGAGTGGACAGAGCATCTCATTGGAACTCAGTTGAGACAGTTGAAGCCCATTTTTAGGGATTTTTGAGCACTTCCGTTCCTGACGCGCAGACTCAGACCGACTCAAACTAAGCTTGATGACGTGAGCAACCTGTCTGACAGACGCTAATCTTCTAGTAGCTGTGCGTGAAAATTGCCAACGTTAATCTTGCAGAGACGGGGAACTTGAGCAAAGAGTTCTTTGGCGTGAGTGAGCAGGAGTAAGTATTCCGTTGCTTTTATGGACTCATTATCTATGGGCTTCTCCCTTGACGGGACGTCCCCCCGATCGCCTGCGAGCTTCTCCTCCTGTCTGTACGGTCATTTCTGTACAGCGCGACAGAGAGTCGAGTGGTTATGACGCAATCGTTAGCCTATTTTTACTAAATCTGTTTCTACGGGGCCATTATGTAACATAGAAGGTAATGGAGCCCTTTATACATTGTCGTGTTTCTTTAGAAAGAAATAATGGACAAATGGAGTCTTTAAACGCCTCAGATGTAAAGTTATTCGCTGTCAAAGTGACGCCAAAATGAATGGGAGTCAATGGAAATGCTAACGCAAGTGAAGTTCTGCTACAACATGGCGGCACCCGGCCGGCTTCAACTTCCGGTCGATGGATTACCCCCTTGGTCAGAACGCCCTCTGGGTGTGCCGATAGTCTGAATCCATATAGAATCAAGCCGTCATTACGTCGTCATATTATGTTGGCGCGCCGCCATCTGCTCCTCAGATTTCTCTGCCGAAAAAGGAAGCTGGTCGGCAGCGCGAGGAGCTTGGCAGCGTCTCGTTCCCTATTGAGAGATATGTTACACCAGTAACCAGAGATGTTCTCTTTCATAGGTTCACTCACCGCTGCGTAGCTAAGAAGCAGTGGATTTGTAGGCTGCCGTATCAGTGCCGTTTGAACTGACGCGCTACAGCGATCTGTCACATTTCAAAGAGCCAAAACGTTATTTATTGTGTGAATCTCGTAAAAATATTGACAGAATCTGACAGCTGTGGATTTGTTCCATATCAAAAGTAACCTTCTCTGTCTTGTCTGTCGGTGTCGGTGTCCTCTTTGTCCGCGATTTTTCTCTGTGTGAGAGCGTGTGAAAAGGGTCAATTCCGTCTCACGGTCAATGCGTGAGAGTTGGCAGCTCTGCCTGCTAGTAATCTCTATTAATCTCCAATATTATTACATTGTTTGATACAATATTGTTTTATTTTATATTATGTAAATGTTAATTTTATATTGGTTTTATTATTATTTGTATTTATATTGTTTAAAGATTTAAGTTAATATTGTGTCCAGTTTGGCCCTGTAAATTAAAGGGTATTATTTTTTGATAAAGTGTGTGCGGTTTCATTTTCTTAAGTACCGTTTCAAGAACCGTTTAAGCACCGGAACCGTTTAAAAAATACCGAGTAGGTACTGGAATCGGATAAAACCCAACCGATACCCAACCCTAGTCACTAGTGTTACTGTGGTCCGATACACTCATGCGGAGAGAGACTCGCACGTCCGCTACACGAGCTGCGGGCGAATGAATGATCCCGCTGTTCTCCGCAGAGAGAGCGCTCTCCAGAACGCAGACGATGACGGGCCGGCGACTGCGAGGAAACACACACACACACACACACGCCCGGACGAGGAGGAGGATCCACGAGCCGGCGGACGCAGGAGGAAGAACACGGCGGAGGAGCGGCTCAAGCTGAAGCGCACGGTGTTCGTGGGGAACCTGCCGGCCAGCTGCAGCAAGAAGGTGCTCACACACACACACACACACACACACACACACACACACACACACACAGCTGCAGCAAGAAGGTGCTCACACACACACACACACACACACACACACACACACACACACACACACACACACACACACACACACACAGCTGCAGCAAGAAGGTGCTCACACACACACACACACACACACACACACACACACACACAGCTGCAGCAAGAAGGTGCTCACACACACACACACACACACACACACACAGCTGCAGCAAGAAGGTGCTCACACACACACACACACACACACACACACACACACACACACACACACAGCTGCAGCAAGAAGGTGCACACACACACACACACACACACACACACACAGCTGCAGCAAGAAGGTGCACACACACACACACACACACACACACACACACAGCTGCAGCAAGAAGGTGCTCACACACACACACACACACACACACACACAGCTGCAGCAAGAAGGTGCTCACACACACACACACACACACACACACAGCTGCAGCAAGAAGGTGCTCACACACACACACACACACACACACACACACACAGCTGCAGCAAGAAGGTGCACACACACACACACACACACACACACACACACACAGCTGCAGCAAGAAGGTGCACACACACACACACACACAGCTGCAGCAAGAAGGTGCTCACACACACACACACACACACACACAGCTGCAGCAAGAAGGTGCACACACACACACACACACACACACACACACACACACACAGCTGCAGCAAGAAGGTGCACACACACACAGCTGCAGCAAGAAGGTGCACACACACACACACACACACACACACACAGCTGCAGCAAGAAGGTGCTCACACACACACACACACACACACACAGCTGCAGCAAGAAGGTGCTCACACACACACACACACACACACACACACACACAGCTGCAGCAAGAAGGTGCACACACACACACACACACACACACACACACACACAGCTGCAGCAAGAAGGTGCACACACACACACACACACACACACACACACACACACACACACACACACACACACACACAGCTGCAGCAAGAAGGTGCACACACACACACACACACACACACACACACACACACACACACACACACACACAGCTGCAGCAAGAAGGTGCACACACACACACACACACACACACACACACACACACACACAGCTGCAGCAAGAAGGTGCACACACACACACACACACACACACAGCTGCAGCAAGAAGGTGCTCACACACACACACACACACACACAGCTGCAGCAAGAAGGTGCACACACACACAGCTGCAGCAAGAAGGTGCACACACACACACACACACGCTCACACACACACACAAACACACGCTCACACACACACACACACACACAGCTGCAGCAAGAAGGTGCACACACACACAGCTGCAGCAAGAAGGTGCACACACACACACACACACACACACACACACACACACACACAGCTGCAGCAAGAAGGTGCACACACACACACACACACACACACACACACACACACACAGCTGCAGCAAGAAGGTGCTCACACACACACACACACACACACACACACACACACAGCTGCAGCAAGAAGGTGCACACACACACACACACACACACACACACACACACACACACAGCTGCAGCAAGAAGGTGCACACACACACACACACACACACACAGCTGCAGCAAGAAGGTGCACACACACACACACACACACACACACACACACACACAGCTGCAGCAAGAAGGTGCACACACACACACACACACACACACACACACACACACAGCTGCAGCAAGAAGGTGCACACACACACACACACACACACACACACAGCTGCAGCAAGAAGGTGCACACACACACACACACACACACACACACACACACACAGCTGCAGCAAGAAGGTGCACACACACACAGCTGCAGCAAGAAGGTGCACACACACACACACACACACACACACACACACACACAGCTGCAGCAAGAAGGTGCTCACACACACACACACACAGCTGCAGCAAGAAGGTGCACACACACACACACACACACACAGCTGCAGCAAGAAGGTGCACACACACACACACACACACACACACACACACACAGCTGCAGCAAGAAGGTGCACACACACACACACACACACACACACACACAGCTGCAGCAAGAAGGTGCTCACACACACACACACACACACACAGCTGCAGCAAGAAGGTGCACACACACACACACACACGCTCACACACACACACACACACACGCTCACACACACACACACACACAGCTGCAGCAAGAAGGTGCACACACACACACACACACACACACACACAGCTGCAGCAAGAAGGTGCTCACACACACACACACACAGCTGCAGCAAGAAGGTGCACACACACACACACACACACACAGCTGCAGCAAGAAGGTGCACACACACACACACACACACACACACACACACACAGCTGCAGCAAGAAGGTGCACACACACACACACACACACACACACACACACAGCTGCAGCAAGAAGGTGCTCACACACACACACACACACACACAGCTGCAGCAAGAAGGTGCACACACACACACACACACGCTCACACACACACACACACACACGCTCACACACACACACACACACAGCTGCAGCAAGAAGGTGCACACACACACAGCTGCAGCAAGAAGGTGCACACACACACACACACACACACACACACACACAGCTGCAGCAAGAAGGTGCACACACACACACACACACACACACACACACACACAGCTGCAGCAAGAAGGTGCTCACACACACACACACACACACACACACACACACAGCTGCAGCAAGAAGGTGCACACACACACACACACACACACACACACACACACAGCTGCAGCAAGAAGGTGCACACACACACACACACACACACACACAGCTGCAGCAAGAAGGTGCACACACACACACACACACACACACACACACACACAGCTGCAGCAAGAAGGTGCACACACACACACACACACACACACACACACACAGCTGCAGCAAGAAGGTGCACACACACACACACACACACACACACACAGCTGCAGCAAGAAGGTGCACACACACACACACACACACACACACACACACACACACACACACAGCTGCAGCAAGAAGGTGCTCACACTCACACACTCACACACACACACACACACTTATCTGCATATTCAGCAATATTACTGATCTCCTGCACTGACAGCATTATATGAGAACTGACCTCACGCATCACTTCCTGCTGTTCACTGACCTCACGCATCACTTCCTGCTGTTCACTGACCTCACGCATCACTTCCTGCTGTTGTGTTGCAGAGTCTCCTGTCGCTGTTCAGGCCGGCGGGAGTCGTGGAGTCGGTGCGCTTCCGTTCAGTGGTGCGTCTCTAGAGGTTATAGACTCAGAATCTCACGTCACTGCGCGAGTGTAATACGTGTGTGTGTGTGTGTGTGTGTGTGTGTTGCAGGTTCGGGAAGATCCAACGCTTTCCCGCAAAGTGGCGGCCATACAGTGAGTCCCGAGTCTATTACTCTTATTAAAATACTGTTTCCACAGCATCTTATATATACGAGAGAGATACTCCAGTTCTGGGATCGAATACTTGCGGTCAGGAATCTGACACTGATATGATATTAAACCTTGGACTCTGTAATGTGAATGATATCTCAAGTTTTTTTTTTTTTTTTTTTTTGGGAATCGAAAAGATCGATAAGAATCGGAATCTTTAAAATTCAAACGATACCAAACCCATATATTATATAACGCGATTAATGTCAAGCACACACAACATGCGTCATGTTTATGAGTGTATAAATGTTATGTTTAAAGTGTTCACTCCTGTCCTCCTCCGAATAACGGCACATTTAAAGGATTGGCTGTGGAATGACGGGAACTAAAATACATGTTTATAATTGCGTTTTATTTCCTGGTATTTATGAATATAATAATAAACTGATGCCACTTGCGATCTGTGTTTTTCCTTCCCTGCAACTTATTTCCTGGATAATCCGGTCCTGATCCGGTCTTCATATCTAGGAGGAAAGTTCATCCCAAAAAGCAGAATATTAACGCGTACGTCGTGTTCCGAGAGGAAGAGGCGGCGGCCGGAGCGCTGAAATGGTACGAGTTAATTTGCAGATTTTTACTGTATTCTTATGAAACAAATATTAAGGACGTGCATTTGATCTTTTGCAGGAATGGGCGGGAGATCCAGACGGGTTTCCACATCCGAGTGGACCGGGTCTCTAAGCACAGCGCAGTGAGTGTCATAAACGCTGGTGTTGATATAATTATTCCCATATTCTGCTCTTTTACAGTCTTGATGATAGTATTTTCTTTACTGAAGAGCTCATATTCTGCCCTTGTTCAAAGTCGTTTTTAGTCTCTTCTAGAACTTGAATGTAGGGCTGGGCGATAAATCGATTTTATCGATTAACTCGAATGTGTAGTTTACGCAAGTTTACGCCGATTTTTTAAAATGAAAATCGGTTTTCTCTTTAACAACCGCCGACGCGCCAATCTGGGCTCCCGTAGTTCCGACCGGGCTCAGCGCTTGCCATGATAGAGATACACAAACAACATGGCAAATGAACAAGACCGCGGCAGCAGAAGCACACCCGCCGAAAACATTTACAAACTGAATCTGCAGGGCCGCCAACTCTCACGAGTTCACTGTGAGAGACGCAATTGTCACTTTTTACACGCTCTCACGCACACATGCATTATCTCACGCAGAGAAACATCGCGCAGAAAAGATCAAGAGGACACTGACACCGACAGACTAGACAGAGCAGGGTACTATTGATAAGAAACGGATTCTCAGCTCTCAGATTCGGTCAATTTTAATACGAAATTCAAACAATAAACACAGTTTTGGCGCTTGTAAATGTGACGTGAAAGATCGCTGACAGATCTCAGTTCAAGCGGCACATGAACCGATCATCTGTTTTTCTTCACTACTAACTTACCCAAATGTAGCTAATAAAATCGATCGATCAGTGTTTTTCAACCGCGGAAAGATGTCCATAAAACAGCTGGAGAACAACATGTGTCACGCAACGTTACATTTACCTCAGGATGCCTTTTAATGACCCACGCATGTTAGTTGGACTTAAAATAATTGCTATAGAGAGGAGTGTTTTGCTAAATATGATAACTATATTACACATTTATTATATTTTTACCTATATCATTCAAATATTATAACGTTGTTTGTTATTATAAAAACACACATTTAATTTGAGTTAGTTTTAACCTTTAATAATACCAGCTGACAGGGCTCTCTGTATGTTTACAGCATTAGGTGATTTATTTTTGGAGAACAATTAACATAACACATTAACGTATCTACTGTACCTAATATTTATCCAAAGGAATTGATATTGAATCAATATCAGAATCAAAATCACAAGAATTGAATTGAAATTGTGAAATTTGTGTTAAGCAATAATAAAAACAGTAGCATACCAGTCTAGTTTAGTTACCAAATAATTTGACAATCACAATAATCATTGTGATGCAAGTTTTTTTTTTTTTACATCCCCCCAATCCACCCATTTTATGTTATGTTACATTTACACTATTTACAAAGACAGGGCCTGCCTCTTGTCTTTTTGGCTTGTTGTTTCTGATTGCACTTTAATCCAGATAATATCCCAGAAGGGAATATCAAAACAAAATAAACTTAAAACTTGTTTTGAACAATTTCTTTGTCATCTGCAGATTGATTTTAAGTAGGGAGAGAAAAAAATCTATTTAAATCGGATTTTTTGTGAAAAAATCGGGGATTTGTTTTTTTAGGCCATATCGCCCAGCCCTGCTTGAATGTTGATTATTCTCCTCATATTCTCCATTGTTGCGGCTCCTCTCTTCCCAGTCTGTCAGTAACGCTCTGTTCACTTCCTGTCTCTATGAAGCCCCTCCTCCTGAAAGCACACTGTGCTCTGATTGGTCGGCTGGAGCAGTGTGTTGTGATTGGTCGAGCGCTTTGAGTGTGTTTGGGAAATGCCCCGCCCCTTTCCATAACCGCTAGTTTAACACACTACTGACTAACTCAACCAGGCCCCGCCCCTTTATTCTGCGTATGAATTATTATAATGAGGAATATTGTGACGCGTTCGAAACTCAAGACTAATGGAGGCGTTTCAGGAGTTCAGGAACACTGACGCTGATATAGAGGAGAACTGGAGCTTCTCATGATCACACAGCAACATCACAGGAAAAATCCAATAATCAATCTTTTTCTTTCCACAGCATGATCATAAACGGTCCATATTTGTGGGGAATTTGCCGTATGGTGAGTCAGCGACTTCTGAAGTCTCTCCTCTCTGCAGAACTGCTTCTCTTACTCAGTATTTCTGTCTCGCTTCCAGTCAAAATATCGAAACATTCTTAAATGAAGATGCGTTTACTAGAGGAGTAAAATGCCATGAGATATTATATCTTGTTTTCTGGGGAAATCAATCAAAATTAAGTGAGTTGTTGCTTAAACAAAAGCAAAATGATCTGCCAATGGGGTGAGAAAAGCATTTTTTGCCGTGCTCACTCAGTTTCTCGTGTGTGTGTGTGTGTGTGTGTGTGTGTCAGATGTGTCAGAGCTCCCGCTGCGAGAGCACTTCGAGGAGTGCGGGACCGTAGAAGCCGTGCGTCTGGTGCGAGACAGGGATTCTGGGATGGGAAAAGGCTTCGGATACGTCCTGTTTGAGGTCATTAATATGCATTTGATCAATTTAATCTTACTTTTTAGCCATATACACTACCAGTCAAAAGCTTCGGATCGGTACAATTTTTAATGTTAACCGTTTAAAACAGTGAAATATTAAAATATTACTGCAGTGTAAATCATCTGTTCTCTATGTGAATATACAGTAAAGTGTAATTTATTCCTGTGATCAAAGCTGAGTTTTCAGCATCATTACTCCAGTCTTCAGTGTCACATGATCCTTCAGAAATCACTCTAATATGAGGATCTGATGATCAAGACACATTTATCAATATAATGAGAACTTTATATTATACAATATTAGAATATTATACAATGTTGAAAACTGTTATTTACCTTTTATTTTCAGGATTCTTTGATGAATAGAAAGTTCAAAAGAACAGCATTTATCTGAAATATAATCTTTTATAACGTCAAAGAATAAAAATGTAAATAACTGTTTTCAACACTGATAATAATCATAAATGTGTCTTGATCATCAGATCCTCATATTAGAGTGATTTCTGAAGGATCATGTGACACTGAAGACTGGAGTAATGATGCTGAAAACTCAGCTTTGATTTTTAAAATATATTAAAGAAAACTGTTATTTTAAATTGTCATAATACTGTTTTTGTGTGTGTGTGTGTATTTTTAATCAAATAAATGCAGCCTTGGCAGAAGAGACTTCTTTTAAAAATAGAAAAAATCTCACCGATCCAAAGCTTCTGACCTGTAGTGTGTGTATCAGCATCTGCACTAAATTTTCATATTTTTGTGCCTCTGAATAAAACTGCTGTTTTTTTCCTCCATATTCTCAGACTTTATGAGCCATAAAAGATCAAATATGATACAAAACATATGCCAACTGTTTTTCGATTGGGTGGTTGTGTTCCAGAGCCCAGATTCGGTGATGCTGGCGCTGAAGCTCAACGGCTCCACTCTGCTGGAGCGGCGGATCCGGGTGAAGCGGTCCGTGAAGAAGGAGAAGCAGAAGAAGCCTCCGTCAGCTGGAGCGCCCGGCGGGAAGAGCGGTCCGGACACACAGCGGCGCAGACTCAAAGGCCCGAAGCACGAGTTCAGGAACAGCCTGAAGAGTTCGGGACCGAAACCGACACAAGCGTCCTCGTTCAGCGGCGAGACGGCGGATCCGGCCGCCAGGAGGAGCCGAGCGCTGAAGAAGAAGAAGAGGAGCAGACCCGCAGTCCACATCTGATCTAATAAACATCATTAATAAACATCTGATTAAACACACTGCTGTTTCTGTCTCTAAAACAACCCAGACGATTTTAATAAACTTTGAATTTTTCATTATCGCCTCTTTTTTTTCCGGCAGATTCATGCTGAATATTGTTAATGGCTTTAGTCTTGCTTAGTTGTGGACATTTAATATTCAGCAATATTATTGATCTCCTGCATTATATGAGAACTGAGCTGGACGATGACATCACGGGTTCCTCCAGAGCGGCTGTATGTATATATATATATATATATATATATATATATATATATATATATATATGAAGAACTAAATAACTCTTTTACAACAGAACTGAAGCATCACTGGACTGAGACGCTATTCTCTCCTGGACACACACTGCTGCATTATTCTCCTGTATCTCTGTAAAGCTGCCCTGACACACTCTATAGTAAAAGGTGCTATATATAAATAAAGCTGACTTTAATATTTTAAGTTTTATTCATAAACACAAATGCATTGTGCAAGCAGGATTAACAATAGCATATTTCTGAATTAACATCAAGATAGATTAATAAATGCTGTGAATAACTGATGTCTTCATTCTTAGTTCCTGATCCCTGACGAATTAAAGTTATAATTATTTAAAGACTATTATTGTGTGTTTTCCGGCTGAACGACACGAGAGCGACTGAAGCATATTTGAACTTTAAGGTTTAATCTTCAAATTGCATTTGTGCATCACAAGATCTCGTTATTAATGGAGGCACACGAATGACTTCATCAGTTTATCTGTTTTTATTTGGAGTTTAAAAAAAGGAAACTTAAACGTGCTTCATTTCCCACAATTCCACATCAGACGCCTCAGCCTTGGAGAATAACTTAAACACGAGGACAGATCAATGACAGACGAAAGACATCCTGTCTATTACTGATATTAATGAAAATGCAATAATAATTGGCTAGTAAAACAAACGATCGTTGTTTACAGCTCATATCCTCTGAAACACTCGTCAGCTTCCACAAGCTCATTACAGATTCAACAACATAAACAGAAAACTCTTTCTATCCCAAACGCTTCTTTAAATCCGTGTCAGTGTTGGATCGGTGGAGGGAAAGGGCAGACAGGAAGTGATGTCATAGAGCCGCTGGAGTTCCTGCTATTCGATGTCGTCGTCGCTGACGCTCTGAGCGCTGACGATACGCTGAGAAGAGGAAAACATGACATTTGCATTTGGGAATTCGTAAGACATTTAAATAATAATGAAAACATTTATTCATCTCATTATTATGGAGCAATTAATTATGGAAGCTCGTTTCTGCCACAGAATAAATAATTAAAAAGTGGCTTTTTATTTCAGTCTTCTGACTTATTATAGTTACAAATTGTTAGACACAGACAGACAGATGATGATGGATGGATGGATGTTTGGATGGATGGATGGACAGATGGATGGACAGATGATGGATGGATGGACAGATGGATGGATGTTTGGATGGATGGATGATGGATGG
>NW_026607087.1:62500-90000 GCF_029890125.1 Rhinichthys klamathensis goyatoka
TACATTACAGACAGACAGATATATATATATATATAGTCAGTCAGACAGACAGACAGACAAACAGATAGCAGAAAGACAGATATATAGTCAGACAGACAGACATATATAGTCAGACAGACAGACAGACAGACAGATATATATAGTCAAATAGACAGACAGACAGATATATAGACAAATAGACAGACAGACAGTCAGATATGTATAGTCAGACAGACAGATTTATATATAGACAGACATATAGTCAGACAGACAGATATATATAGTCAGACAGACAGACAGACATATAGTCAGACAGACAGACATATATAACGTTAGTCAGACAGACAGTCAGACAGACATATAGTCAGACAGACAGACAGATATATATAGTCAGATAGACAGACAGACAGTTAGACATATATAGTCAGACAGACTGACAGACAGACATATATAGTCAGACAGACAGACAGATACATATAGTCAGACAGACAGACATATATAGTCAGACAGACAGACATATATAGTCAGACAGACAGACAGACATATATAGTCAGATAGACAGACAGACATATATAGTCAGATAGACAGACAGTCAGACAGACAGACATATATAGTCAGACAGACTGACACAGACATATATAGTCAGACAGACAGATTTATATATAGACAGACAGACATACACTCACCGGCCACTTTATTAGGTACACCTGTCCAACTGCTCGTTAACACTTAATTTCTAAGCAGCCAATCACATGGCGGCAACTCAGTGCATTTAGGCATGTAGACATGGTCAAGACAATCTCCTGCAGTTCAAACCAAGCATCAGTATGGGGAAGAAAGGTGATTTGAGTGACTTTGAACGTGGCATGATTGTTGGTGCCAGAAGGGCTGGTCTGAGTATTTCAGAAACTGCTAATCTACTGGGATTTTCACGCACAACCATCTCTAGGGTTTACAGAGAATGGTCCGAAAAAGAAAAAACATCCAGTGAGCGGCAGTTCTGTGGGCGGAAATGCCTTGTTGATGCCAGAGGTCAGAGGAGAATGGCCAGACTGGTTCGAGCTGATAGAAGGGCAACAGTGACTGAAATAACCACTCGTTACAACCGAGGTATTCAGCAAAGCATTTGTGAAGCCACAACACGCACAACCTTGAGGCGGATGGGCTACAACAGCAGAAGACTCCACCGGGTACCACTCATCTCCACTACAAATAGGAAAAAGAGGCTACAATTTGCAAGAGCTCACCAAAATTGAACAGTTGAAGACTGGAAAAATGTTGCCTGGTCTGATGAGTCTCGATTTCTGTTGAGACATTCAGATGTTAGAGTCAGAATTTGGCGTAAACAGAATGAGAACATGGAACCATCATGCCTTGTTACCACTGTGCAGGCTGGTGGTGGTGGTGTAATGGTGTGGGGGATGTTTTCCTGGCACACTTTAGGCCCCTTAGTGCCAATTGGGCATCGTTTAAATGCCACGGCCTACCTGAGCATTGTTTCTGACCATGTCCATCCCTTTATGGCCACCATGTACCCATCCTCTGATGGCTACTTCCACCATGTCACAAAGCTCTAATCATTTCAAATTGGTTTCTTGAACATGACAATGAGTTCACTGTACTAAAATGGCCTCCACAGTCACCAGATCTCAACCCAATAGAGCATCTTTGGGATGTGGTGGAACGGGAGATTCGCATCATGGATGTGCAGCCGACAAATCTGCGGCAACTGTGTGATGCCATCATGTGAATATGGACCAAACTCCCTGAGGAATGCTTCCAGCACCTTGTTGAATCTATGCCACGAAGAATTGAGGCAGTTCTGAAGGCAAAAGGGGGTCCAACCCGTTACTAGCATGGGGTACCTAATAAAGTGGCCGGTGAGTGTATATAGTCAGTCAGACAGACAGACATATAGTCAGACAGACAGACATATATAACGTTAGTCAGACAGACAGTCAGACAGACATATAGTCAGACAGACAGACAGATATATATAGTCAGATAGACAGACAGACAGTTAGACATATATAGTCAGACAGACTGACAGACTGACAGACTGACAGACAGACATGTATAGTCAGACAGACAGACAGATACATATAGTCAGACAGACAGACATATATAGACAGACATATATAGTCAGACAGACAGACAGACAGACAGACAGACATATATAGTCAGATAGACAGACAGACAGACAGACATATATAGTCAGATAGATAGACAGACAGTCAGACAGACAGACATATATAGTCAGACAGACTGACACAGACATATATAGTCAGACAGACAGATTTATATATAGACAGACAGACATATATAGTCAGTCAGACAGACAGATATATATAGTCAGATAGATAGAGATCAGCTGCTCTCACGTTCTCGGAGTTTGTTCTGGTAGTTTGGATCACTCCGCCTCTTTCTGTCGAAATAAACACAGTAACCGACGAACAGCGCCGCGCCCAAACCCGCCGCGATCCTGGAGCTACTGGCGCCCATCATGACGAGAGAAACACACGACACGAGAGAAACACACCGGGGGAATAATGACGATAATAATAACACAGATCAGACTGACTGCATGACCCTCACGGAGCCACACGAGGAAGGACCCCGATTACGTCAGAGCCCGTGACAGATGAGCGGCCGCGGACTGCGCCTGATCACAAATGCACAAACACACTCGCGAACAATTTATTCAATCGCGTATGGAGATAAAATAAGGCGAGAGCATTAAACCTTCCTCTAGAAAAGGAAATTATTTAAAAAATCTACAGGTTGGAACAATTACGCCCTCGATTTAAACAGCAGATGGCAGTGAAGATCCACCGCAGAATAATATCAGAAACAAACGTGATCTGATGCCGTTTTAGTTGTTCCACTTTTTGTTTAAATACATTTCTTTCATTCATCTTTCAGAATTAATTAATGTATTTATAAACATATTCGTTTATCTTTTTTAAATTCGTTAAATTTGTTTCGTTAAACAGTTGTTTTCTATGTGAATATAGTAAAGTTTAATTTATTCCCTTAATTTATATCCTCTTAAATGTATTACTTTAAGTTCAGTGTGTGTGTGTGTGTGTGTGTGTGTGTGTGTGTGTGTGTGTGTGTGTGTGTGTGTGTGTGTGTGTGTGAGTGTGTGTGTGTGTGTATGAGTGTGTGAGTGAAGTGTGTGTGTGTGTGTGTGTGTGTGTGTGTGTGTGTGTGTGTGTGTGTGTGTGTGTGTGTGTGTGTGTGTGTATGAGTGTGTGAGTGAAGTGTGTGTGTGTGTGTGTGTGTGTGTGTGTGTGTGTGTGTGTGTGTGTGTTCAGTAGGGGTCACTGCTGCATCACACTCCAAAAACACACTCACACTGAATGAAAGATCATAACACCAGAAAATCGGATGTATATTTGCTTGATAGTTTAATGTCACTCTATTTACTCGACTCTTAACTACATAATTACTCACTTTTATGCTTTTGGCAGATGCTTTCTGTAGTAAGTGTGTAGTGTGTAGTGTGCAGTGTGTACTGTATTGTGTACTGTAGTGTGTAGAGTGCACTGTAGTGTGTACTGTAGTGTGCAGTGTGTAGAGTGTACTGTGTTGTGTACTGTAGTGTGTAGAGTGTACTGTAGTGTGTACTGTAGTGTGCAGTGTGTAGAGTGTACTGTGTTGTGTACTGTAGTGTGTAGTGTACTGTGGTGTGTACTGTAGTGTGTAGAGTGTACTGTAGTGTGTACTGTAGTGTGTAGAGTGTACTGTAGAGTGTACTGTAGTGTGTACTGTAGTGTGTAGTGTGTGTAGTGTGTACTGTAGTGTGTGTAGTGTGTACTGCAGTGTGTACTGTAGTGTGTAGTGTGTGTAGTGTGTACTGTAGTGTGTACTGTATGCTGGTGTCCCAGTGTGGCGTCAGTGACTCGCACCTGCTGTAGTGTGTACTGCAGTGTGTACTGTAGTGTGTAGTGTGTGTAGTGTGTACTGTAGTGTGTAGTGTGTGTAGTGTGTACTGCAGTGTGTACTGTAGTGTGTAGTGTGTGTAGTGTGTACTGTAGTGTGTACTGTATGCTGGTGTCCCAGTGTGGCGTCAGTGACTCGCACCTGCTGTAGTGTGTACTGTAGTGTGTAGTGTGTGTAGTGTGTGCAGTGTGTAGTGTGTGTAGTGTGTGCTGTAGTGTGTAGTGTGTGTAGTGTGTGTAGTGTGTACTGCAGTGTGTACTGTGTGTAGTGTGTACTGTAGTGTGTAGTGTGTGTAGTGTGTACTGTAGTGTGTACTGTATGCTGGTGTCCCAGTGTGGCGTCAGTGACTCGCACCTGCTGTAGTGTGTACTGTAGTGTGTACTGTAGTGTGTAGTGTGTACTGTAGTGTGTACTGTATGCTGGTGTCCCAGTGTGGCGTCAGTGACTCGCACCTGCTGTAGTGTGTACTGTAGTGTGTAGTGTGTGTAGTGTGTGCAGTGTGTAGTGTGTGTAGTGTGTACTGCAGTGTGTACTGTAGTGTGTAGTGTGTGCTGTAGTGTGTAGTGTGTGTAGTGTGTGTAGTGTGTACTGCAGTGTGTACTGTGTGTAGTGTGTACTGTAGTGTGTACTGTATGCTGGTGTCCCAGTGTGGCGTCAGTGACTCGCACCTGCTGTAGTGTGTACTGTAGTGTGTACTGTAGTGTGTAGTGTGTGTAGTGTGTACTGTAGTGTGTACTGTATGCTGGTGTCCCAGTGTGGCGTCAGTGACTCGCACCTGCTGTAGTGTGTACTGTAGTGTGTACTGTAGTGTGTAGTGTGTGTAGTGTGTACTGTAGTGTGTACTGTATGCTGGTGTCCCAGTGTGGCGTCAGTGACTCGCACCTGCTGTAGTGTGTACTGTAGTGTGTGTAGTGTGTACTGCAGTGTGTACTGTAGTGTGTAGTGTGTGTAGTGTGTACTGTAGTGTGTACTGTATGCTGGTGTCCCAGTGTGGCGTCAGTGACTCGCACCTGCTGTAGTGTGTACTGTAGTGTGTACTGTAGTGTGTAGTGTGTGTAGTGTGTACTGTAGTGTGTACTGTATGCTGGTGTCCCAGTGTGGCGTCAGTGACTCGCACCTGCTGTAGTGTGTACTGCAGTGTGTACTGTAGTGTGTAGTGTGTGTAGTGTGTAGTGTGTAGTGTGTAGTGTGTGTAGTGTGTAGTGTGTGTAGTGTGTGCAGTGTGTACTCTTGGCTCGGCTCGGCTGCAGATGGCCTGGACTGAAGCTCCGCACTGGATCTGATTAAAGCCTTTGAGAAGAGACCGGCATTGATCATGTCGAGCTGCATCCGAGAATACCAATTACACCCTTTGAACTGCCTTTAAATTATATCAGCATCCAATAATTACTCGTCCATGAGTCGCCATCATCGGGAGCAGCGTCCTCTTCCCTGCCCACGGCTCCGGAGCTGCCGTCAGTGTCTCACGGGGACTCGCCGCCACTGGAACGGCGGAGCGAAGCTCTTTTTACAGTAGGATTTTACATTTTTTATTTTACTATTATTATTTTATTCATAAAATATTATTTCAAAGAAAAAATATTGTAAACTGTTATTGCTCTTTTACAGCTTCCACAAAACATACCTGTTAATATGGTCAATTTTACAATATTATTGTCAAATGTTTTTTTATATATACACACATTAATATTGTGCATCCGGAGAATATTCATAGCGCTTCACTTTTTGCACTACACAACTCCTGCACTACACAACTCCTGCACTCCACAACTCCTGCACTACACAACCCCTGCACTACACAACTCCTGCACTCCACAACTCCTGCACTACACAACTCCTGCACTCCACAACTCCTGCACTACACAACTCCTGCACTACACAACCCCTGCACTACACAACTCCTGCACTCCACAACTCCTGCACTACACAACCCCTGCACTACACAACCCCTGCACTACACAACTCCTGCACTACACAACCCCTGCACTACACAACCCCTGCACTACACAACTCCTGCACTACACAACCCCTGCACTACACAACCCCTGCACTACACAACTCCTGCACTACACAACTCCTGCACTACACAACCCCTGCACTACACAACTCCTGCACTACACAACTCCTGAACTACACAACTCCTGCACTACACAACCCCTGCACTACACAACCCCTGCACTACACAACTCCTGCACTACACAACTCCTGCACTACACAACTCCTGAACTACACAACTCCTGCACTACACAACCCCTGCACTACACAACCCCTGCACTACACAACCCCTGCACTACACAACTCCTGCACTACACAACCCCTGCACTACACAACTCCTGCACTACACAACTCCTGCACTACACAACCCCTGCACTACACAACCCCTGCACTACACAACTCCTGCACTACACAACCCCTGCACTACACAACCCCTGCACTACACAACTCCTGCACTACACAACCCCTGCACTACACAACCCCTGCACTACACAACTCCTGCACTACACAACTCCTGCACTACACAACCCCTGCACTACACAACTCCTGCACTACACAACTCCTGCACTACACAACCCCTGCACTACACAACCCCTGCACTACACAACTCCTGCACTACACAACCCCTGCACTACACAACCCCTGCACTACACAACTCCTGCACTACACAACTCCTGAACTACACAACTCCTGCACTACACAACCCCTGCACTACACAACCCCTGCACTACACAACCCCTGCACTACACAACTCCTGCACTACACAACCCCTGCACTACACAACTCCTGCACTACACAACTCCTGCACTACACAACCCCTGCACTACACAACCCCTGCACTACACAACTCCTGCACTACACAACCCCTGCACTACACAACCCCTGCACTACACAACTCCTGCACTACACAACCCCTGCACTACACAACCCCTGCACTACACAACTCCTGCACTACACAACTCCTGCACTACACAACTCCTGCACTACACAACCCCTGCACTACACAACCCCTGCACTACACAACTCCTGCACTACACAACCCCTGCACTACACAACCCCTGCACTACACAACTCCTGCACTACACAACCCCTGCACTACACAACCCCTGCACTACACAACTCCTGCACTACACAACTCCTGCACTACACAACTCCTGCACTACACAACTCCTGCACTACACAACTCCTGAACTACACAACTCCTGCACTACACAACCCCTGCACTACACAACCCCTGCACTACACAACCCCTGCACTACACAACCCCTGCACTACACAACTCCTGCACTACACAACTCCTGCACTACACAACCCCTGCACTACACAACCCCTGCACTACACAACTCCTGCACTACACAACCCCTGCACTACACAACTCCTTCACTACACAACTCCTGCACTACACAACCCCTGCACTACACAACTCCTGCACTACACAACTCCTGCACTACACAACCCCTGCACTACACAACTCCTGCACTACACAACTCCTGCACTATACAACTCCTGCACTACACAACTCCTGCACTGCACAACCCCTGCACTACACAACTCCTGCACTACACAACCCCTGCACTACACAACTCCTGCACTCCACAACTCCTGCACTACACAACCCCTGCACTACACAACTCCTGCACTACACAACTCCTGCACTACACAACCCCTGCACTACACAACTCCTGCACTACACAACTCCTGCACTATACAACTCCTGCACTACACAACTCCTGCACTGCACAACCCCTGCACTACACAACTCCTGAACTACACAACTCCTGCACTACACAACCCCTGCACTACACAACCCCTGCACTACACAACTCCTGCACTACACAACTCCTGCACTATACAACTCCTGCACTACACAACTCCTGCACTGCACAACCCCTGCACTACACAACTCCTGCACTACACAACCCCTGCACTACACAACTCCTGAACTACACAACTCCTGCACTACACAACCCCTGCACTACACAACCCCTGCACTACACAACTCCTGCACTACACAACTCCTGCACTATACAACTCCTGCACTACACAACTCCTGCACTGCACAACCCCTGCACTACACAACTCCTGCACTACACAACCCCTGCACTACACAACTCCTGCACTCCACAACTCCTGCACTACACAACCCCTGCACTACACAACCCCTGCACTACACAACCCCTGCACTACACAACTCCTGCACTACACAACTCCTGCACTACACAACCCCTGCACTACACAACCCCTGCACTACACAACTCCTGCACTACACAACTCCTGCACTACACAATTCCTGCACTACACAACTCCTGCACTACACAACCCCTGCACTACACAACTCCTGCACTACACAACCCCTGCACTACACAACCCCTGCACTACACAACTCCTGCACTCCACAACTCCTGCACTACACAACTCCTGCACTACACAACCCCTGCACTACACAACTCCTGCACTACACAACTCCTGCACTACACAACCCCTGCACTACACAACCCCTGCACTACACAACTCCTGCACTACACAACTCCTGCACTACACAACTCCTGCACTACACAACCCCTGCACTCCACAACCCCTGCACTACACAACTCCTGCACTACACAACTCCTGCACTACAGCAACCCCTGCACTACACAACCCCTGCACTACACAACTCCTGCACTACACAACCCCTGCACTACACAACTCCTGCACTACACAACTCCTGCACTACACAACCCCTGCACTACACAACTCCTGCACTACACAACCCTGCACTCCACAACTCCTGCACTACACAACTCCTGCACTACACAACCCCTGCACTACACAACTCCTGCACTACACAACTCCTGCACTACACAACCCCTGCACTACACAACCCCTGCACTACACAACTCCTGCACTACACAACTCCTGCACTACACAACTCCTGCCACTACACAACCCCTGCACTCCACAACTCCCTGCACTACACAACTCCTGCACTAACACAACTCCTGCACTACACAACCCCTGCACTACACAACCCCTGCACTACACAACTCCTGCACTACACAACCCCTGCACTACACAACTCCTGCACTACACAACTCCTGCACTACACAACCCCTGCACTACACAACCCCTGCACTACACAACCCCTGCACTACACAACTCCTGCACTACACAACTCCTGCACTACACAACCCCTGCACTACACAACCCCTGCACTACAACAACTCCTGCACTACACAACTCCTGCACTACACAATTCCTGCACTACACAACTCCTGCACTACACAACCCCTGCACTACACAACTCCTGCACTACACAACCCCTGCACTACACAACCCCTGCACTACACAACTCCTGCACTCCACAACTCCTGCACTACACAACTCCTGCACTACACAACCCCTGCACTACACAACTCCTGCACTACACAACTCCTGCACTACACAACCCCTGCACTACACAACCCCTGCACTACACAACTCCTGCACTACACAACTCCTGCACTACACAACTCCTGCACTACACAACCCCTGCACTCCACAACCCCTGCACTACACAACTCCTGCACTACACAACTCCTGCACTACACAACCCCTGCACTACACAACCACCCTGCACTACACAACTCCTGCACTACACAACCCCTGCACTACACAACTCCTGCACTACACAACTCCTGCACTACACAACCCCTGCACTACACAACTCCTGCACTACACAACCCCTGCACTACACAACCCCTGCACTACACAACTCCTGCACTACACAACCCCTGCACTACACAACCCCTACACAAACCCCTGCACTACACAACTCCTGCACTCCACAACTCCTGCACTACACAACTCCTGCACTACACAACCCCTGCACTACACAACTCCTGCACTACACAACTCCTGCACTACACAACCCCTGCACTACACAACCCCTGCACTACACAACTCCTGCACTACACAACTCCTGCACTACACAACTCCTGCACTACACAACCCCTGCACTCCACAACCCCTGCACTACACAACTCCTGCACTACACAACTCCTGCACTACACAACCCCTGCACTACACAACCCCTGCACTACACAACTCCTGCACTACACAACCCCTGCACTACACAACTCCTGCACTACACAACTCCTGCACTACACAACCCCTGCACTACACAACTCCTGCACTACACAACCCCTGCACTACACAACCCCTGCACTACACAACTCCTGCACTACACAACCCCTGCACTACACAACCCCTGCACTACACAACTCCTGCACTACACAATTCCTGCACTACACAACTCCTGCACTACACAACCCCTGCACTACACAACCCCTGCACTACACAACTCCTGCACTCCACAACTCCTGCACTACACAACCCCTGCACTACACAACTCCTGCACTACTCACTACAACAACCCTGCACTACACAACTCCCTGCACTACACAACCCCTGCACTACACAACCCCTGCACTACACAACTCCTGCACTACACAACTACTGCACTCCACAACTCCTGCACTACACAACTCCTGCACTCCACAAGCTCCTGCACTACACAACTCCTGCACTACACAACTCCTGCACTACACGACTCCTGCACTCCACAACCCCTGCACTACACAACCCCTGCACTACACAACTCCTGCACTACACAACTCCTGCAAATCCTGCACCACACAACTCCTGCACTACACAACTCCTGCAAATCCTGCACTACACAACTCCTGCACTACACAACTCCTGCACTCCACAACTCCTGCACTACACAACCCCTGCACTACACAACTCCTGCACTACACAACTCCTGCACTCCACAACTCCTGGACTGCACAACTCCTGCACTACACAACTCCTGCACTCCACAACTCCTGCACTACACAACTCCTGCACTACACAACCCCTGCACTACACAACTCCTGCACTACTCAACTCCTGCACTACACAACTCCTGCTCTACACAACTCCCTGCACTACACAACTCCTGCACTACACAACTCCTGCACTACACAACCCCTGCACTACACGACTCCTGCACTACACAACTCCTGCACTACACAACTCCTGCACTACACAACTCCTGCACTACACAACTCCTGCTCTACACAACTCCTGCACTACACAACTCCTGCACTACACAACTCCTGCACTACACAACTCCTGCACTACACAACTCCTGCAACTCCTGCACTACACAACCCTGCACTACACGACTCCTGCACTACACAACTCCTGCACTACACAACTCCTGCACTACACAACTCCTGCAACTCCTGCACTACACAACTCCTGCAACTCCTGCACTACACAACTCCTGCACTACACAACTCCTGCACTACACAACTCCTGCAACTCCTGCACTACACAACTCCTGCAACTCCTGCACTACACAACTCCTGCAACTCCTGCACTACACAACTCCTGCACTACACAACTCCCGCAACTCCTGCACTACACAACTCCTGCAACTCCTCCTGCACTACACGACTCCTGCAACTCCTGCACTACACGACTCCTGCACTACACAACTCCTGCACTACACAACTCCTGCACTACACAACTCCTGCACTACACAACTCCTGCTCTACACAACTCCTGCACTACACAACTCCTGCACTACACAACTCCTGCACTACACAACTCCCTGCACTACACAACTCCTGCAAACTCCTGCACTACACAACTCCTGCACTACACAACTCCTGCAACTCCTGCACTACACAACTCCTGCAAACTCCTGCACTACACGACTCCTGCACTACACAACTCCTGCACTACACAACTCCTGCACTACACAACTCCTGCTCTACACAACTCCTGCACTACACAACTCCTGCACTACACAACTCCTGCACTACACAACTCCTGCACTACACAACTCCTGCAACTCCTGCACTACACAACTCCTGCACTACACAACTCCTGCAACTCCTGCACTACACAACCCCTGCACTACACGACTCCTGCACTACACAACTCCTGCACTACACAACTCCTGCAACTCATGCACTACACAACTCCTGCAACTCCTGCACTACACAACTCCTGCACTACACAACTCCTGCAACTCCTGCACTACACAACTCCTGCAACTCCTGCACTACACAACTCCTGCACTACACAACTCCTGCAACTCCTGCACTACACAACTCCACAACTTTGAAGTCTTTGTTTTGGGGACGAAATGTACATGAATATTTTGCCACGCGCCCGAGGTCTGAGCAGGACTGGAATGAAAGCCTTGGAAAACAGCATCAGTTTAACCGCGTTTACCCATGTCTGTCTGTCTGTCTGTGTCTCTCTCTCTCTCTCTCTCTCTCTCTCTCTCTCTCTCTCTCTCTCTCTCTCTCTCTCTCTCTCTCTCTCTCTCTCTCTCTCTCTCTCTCTCTCTCTCTGTGTGTGTGTGTGTGTGTGTGTGTGTGTTTTCTCCCCCTCCGGCTAGCCTCAGGAAATACTGAAGTGATGAAAGGCGTTTGCGTCTTCTCTCTCTCTCTCTCCTCACATTCATCATGAGCCTGTTCACACTTCCTGTTTACACGCCCGAGGGCAGGAGACGAGCCTCTGATGATGATGATGATGAAGAGGATGATGATGCAATGGCGCCTCGCTAATGTTGCACGTGTTCATCAATGCGGCGCGCCTCGTTTCAGCCGCGGGCCTTCTGACATCAACGGCTCATTCAATGCAAAACTTCCCGGATAGTAATAATAATACATTTTAAAATCTAATAACATTTCACTGTTTGTAATGTATTTTTGATCTAATAAATTGATGAGCAGAAGAGACTTCTTTTAAAAACATTTAAAACTTGTATTGACCCCAAACTTTGGAACGCTAGTGTTTCTAACATTCATTTGATATCAGTCATTTGCATTCATGCATTTGCGAGTTATTTCAGTTAACTTTTATTAATTTACAAAAATGTTTTGGTAACACTTCATTTTACAGTGTCCTTATTACAGATGTTACATGTACTTACCATAGTAATAACAGTAAATTATGCATAATAACATGCAATTAACCCTCAACCAAACCCTAATCCTACCTTAACCCTATAGTAAGTACATGTAGTTCATTAATATACTCAGCACTTTCATTAATATACTCAGCCACCAGAGGGCACTCCACATCAGACTATTGTCATTCCCTCACAAACTACATCTCCCATAACTCACCGTCTCATTATCTGGTTTATCTCGCCCCATATAGCCTGGTTTTCTCATTCATTATCTGCAAAGTCTTGTTTAGTGTTACACTGCAATTCCCAGCATTCTCCCTGGTTTCATGTCTCTTGGTTTTCGGATTTCTTGCCTGTTCTGTGGATTACTCTTGTTCCCGTGTTCCCTGCCTTGTTGTGCTTGCCTGTGTTTGACCTTGCCTGTACTTTGGATTACGTCTTTGGATTACCCTGTTCAGTAAATACTGCATTTGGATCCACAAGTGTCTCAGAGCAGTTCGTAACAATTACACCTTAAAATAAAGTGTATCCTATGTTTTTTATGGGTTTAATTTGAGTTAACTATAATAACCCAGGTAAACATTATTTTCGCTCAAATATATTGCAAGCACCCGAGTTGTTTTTAATTGTATGCCCACTGCAACCTAATAAAATGCATCGATGAGCCAAAGTTCACACACAACAAGATAAGAAAACCAGTTCAGTGAACATTTACAGACACAGGCGTGTAAAACACAGTAAATGATCTCTGTTGATAATAGTACACCTCTAATACAAACACTAGAGATTTGCATCGCCGTCTCGTTTCCTTGTACGTCACTCACGAGCCTCGTCTGACTGAAAGCAGCACACACACACTGACACAGCGCTTTTCATGTGTTAATAAACGAGTGCATCCTTCTCGAAGTGTGTTTCGCTCAGGTCACAAAAGGTCTCCATGCACATGAGAACTGGCAGGCATCTGGACGCGGCGGCTTTTCTCATCTTCTATTAAAATAAGCTGAAGCCTGTTTTGTTTATCGCACACACAGATGGTACACTGATTTAATTACACTTCAGTCCTGTCACACACAGACACGAGAGCTGCACCGGACCACGCTAAAAATAAACTCATCTGAGAGCAGGGGTTAGGGTTCGGTGAGTTTCTCTGTTTGTCCGCTCCAGCTGTCCTCCTACAGCAACTCGGCCTTTTGTTTGTTTTTATAGCTGACCTGAAATGTGAACACCGCAGCGTACAGCTGCCCTAAAAATACAAGTCGTCCATCTTAAAATATCACCCCGGGCCCCGGTTTCACCCCTCCAGGGCCTCAGGGTGGGGAGAAGGACAATTGAAACGATTCCCTGCAGCCAAACAGAGTTCATGAGACACGCCTGGAAACTTCCACTTCATCCCATTGCAAGTCAGGGTCAACTAAAACTAACCACGGGGTCATCGTCCTCAACTAAAACTAACCACAGGGTCATCGATCTCAACTAAAACTAACCACGGGGTCATCGTCCTCAACTAAAACTAACCACAGGGTCATCGATCTCAACTAAAACTAACCACGGGGTCATCGTCCTCAACTAAAACTAACCACGGGGTCATCGATCTCAACTAAAACTAACCACGGGGTCATCGTCCTCAACTAAAACTAACCACAGGGTCATCGATCTCAACTAAAACTAACCACGGGGTCATCGTCCTCAACTAAAACTAACCACGGGGTCATCGTCCTCAACTAAAACTAACCACGGGGTCATCGTCCTCAACTAAAACTAACCACGGGGTCATCGTCCTCAACTAAAACTAACAACGGGGTCATCGTCCTCAACTAAAACTAACCACGGGGTCATCGTCCTCAACTAAAACTAACCACAGGGTCATCGTCCTCAACTAAAACTAACCACGGGGTCATCGTCCTCAACTAAAACTAACCACGGGGTCATCGTCCTCAACTAAAACTAACCACGGGGTCATCGATCTCAACTAAAACTAACCACGGGGTCATCGTCCTCAACTAAAACTAACCACAGGGTCATCGATCTCAACTAAAACTAACCACGGGGTCATCGTCCTCAACTAAAACTAACCACGGGGTCATCGTCCTCAACTAAAACTAACCACGGGGTCATCGTCCTCAACTAAAACTAACCACGGGGTCATCGATCTCAACTAAAACTAACCACGGGGTCATCGATCTCAACTAAAACTAACCACGGGGTTATCGATCTCAACTAAAACTAACCACGGGGTCATCGTCCTCAACTAAAACTAACCACTGGGTCATCGTCCTCAACTAAAACTAACCACGGGGTCATCGTCCTCAACTAAAACTAACCACGGGGTCATCGTCCTCAACTAAAACTAACCACGGGGTCATCGATCTCAACTAAAACTAACCACGGGGTCATCGATCTCAACTAAAACTAACCACGGGGTCATCGACCTCAACTAAAACTAACCACGGGGTCATCGTCCTCAACTAAAACTAACCACGGGGTCATCGTCCTCAACTAAAACTAACCACGGGGTCATCGTCCTCAACTAAAACTAACTAAAACTAACCACGGGGTCATCGTCCTCAACTAAAACTAACCACGGGGTCATCGTCCTCAACTAAAACTAACCACGAGGTCATCGTCCTCAACTAAAACTAACCACGGGATCATCGTCCTCAACTAAAACTAACCACGGGGTCATCGTCCTCAACTAAAACTAACCACGGGGTCATCGATCTCAACTAAAACTAACCACGGGGTCATCGTCCTCAACTAAAACTAACCACGGGGTCATCGTCCTCAACTAAAACTAACTAAAACTAACCACGGGGTCATCGTCCTCAACTAAAACTAACCACGGGGTCATCGTCCTCAACTAAAACTAACCACGAGGTCATCGTCCTCAACTAAAACTAACCACGGGGTCATCGTCCTCAACTAAAACTAACCACGGGGTCATCGTCCTCAACTAAAACTAACCACGGGGTCATCGATCTCAACTAAAACTAACCACGGGGTCATCGTCCTCAACTAAAACTAACCACGGGGTCATCGTCCTCAACTAAAACGAACTAAAACTAACTACGGGGTCATCGTCCTCAACTAAAACTAACCACGGGGTCATCGTCCTCAACTAAAACTAACCACGAGGTCATCGTCCTCAACTAAAACTAACCACGGGGTCATCGTCCTCAACTAAAACTAACCACAGGATCATCGTCCTCAACTAAAACTAACCACAGGGTCATCGTCCTCAACTAAAACTAACCACGGGGTCATCGTCGTCAACAAAAACTAACCCCGGGGTCATCGATCTCAACTAAAACTAACCACGGGGTCATCGTCCTCAACTAAAACTAACCACGGGGTCATCTTCCTCAACTAAAACTAACCACGGGGTCATCGTCCTCAACTAAAACTAACCACGGGGTCATCGTCCTCAACTAAAACTAACCACGGGGTCATCGTCCTCAACTAAAACTAACCACGGGGTCATCGTCCTCAACTAAAACTAACCACGGGGTCATCGTCCTCAACTAAAACTAAGCACGGGGTCATCGTCCTCAACTAAAACTAACCACGGGGTCATCGTCCTCAACTAAAACTAACCACGGGGTCATCGATCTCAACTAAAACTAACCACGGGGTCATCGTCCTCAACTAAAACTAACCACGGGGTCATCGTCCTCAACTAAAACTAACCACGGGGTCATCGTCCTCAACTAAAACTAACCACGGGGTCATCGTCCTCAACTAAAACTAACCACGGGGTCATCGTCCTCAACTAAAACTAACCACGGGGTCATCGTCCTCAACTAAAACTAACCACGGGGTCATCGTCCTCAACTAAAACTAACCACGGGGTCATCGTCCTCAACTAAAACTAACCACAGGGTCATCGATCTCAACTAAAACTAACCACGATCTCAACTAAAACTAACCACGGGGTCATCGTCCTCAACTAAAACTAACCACGGGGTCATCGTCCTCAACTAAAACTAACCACGGGGTCATCGTCCTCAACTAAAACTAACCACGGGGTCATCGATCTCAACTAAAACTAACCACAGGGTCATCGTCCTCAACTGAAACTAACCACGGGGTCATCGTCCTCAACTAAAACTAACCACGGGGTCATCGATCTCAACTAAAACTAACCACAGGGTCATCGTCCTCAACTAAAACTAACCACGGGGTCATCGATCTCAACTAAAACTAACCACGATCTCAACTAAAACTAACCACGGGGTCATCGTCCTCAACTAAAACTAACCACAGGGTCATCGTCCTCAACTAAAACTAACCACGGGGTCATCGATCTCAACTAAAACTAACCACGGGGTCATCGTCCTCAACTAAAACTAACCACGGGGTCATCGATCTCAACTAAAACTAACCACGGGGTCATCGTCCTCAACTAAAACTAACCACGGGGTCATCGTCCTCAACTAAAACTAACTAAAACTAACCACGGGGTCATCGTCCTCAACTAAAACTAACCACGGGGTCATCGTCCTCAACTAAAACTAACCACGAGGTCATCGTCCTCAACTAAAACTAACCACGGGGTCATCGTCCTCAACTAAAACTAACCACGGGATCATCGTCCTCAACTAAAACTAACCACGGGGTCATCTTCCTCAACTAAAACTAACCACGGGGTCATCGTCCTCAACTAAAACTAACCACGGGGTCATCGTCCTCAACTAAAACTAACCACGGGGTCATCGTCCTCAACTAAAACTAACCACGGGGTCATCGTCCTCAACTAAAACTAACCACGGGGTCATCGATCTCAACTAAAACTAACCACGGGGTCATCGTCCTCAACTAAAACTAACCACGGGGTCATCGTCCTCAACTAAAACTAACCACGGGGTCATCGATCTCAACTAAAACTAACCACGGGGTCATCGTCCTCAACTAAAACTAACCACGGGGTCATCGTCCTCAACTAAAACTAACCACGGGGTCATCGTCCTCAACTAAAACTAACCACGGGGTCATCGATCTCAACTAAAACTAACCACGGGGTCATCGTCCTCAACTAAAACTAACCACGGGGTCATCGTCCTCAACTAAAACTAACCACGAGGTCATCGTCCTCAACTAAAACTAACCACGGGGTCATCGTCCTCAACTAAAACTAACCACGGGGTCATCGTCCTCAACTAAAACTAACCACGGGGTCATCGTCCTCAACTAAAACTAACCACGGGGTCATCGTCCTCAACTTAAACTAACCACGGGGTCATCGTCGTCAACTAAAACTAACCACGGGGTCATCGTCCTCAACTAAAACTAACCACGGGGTCATCGTCCTCAACTAAAACTAACCACGGGGTCATCTTCCTCAACTAAAACTAACCACGGGGTCATCTTCCTCAACTAAAACTAACCACGGGGTCATCGTCCTCAACTAAAACTAACCACGGGGTCATCGTCCTCAACTAAAACTAACCACGGGGTCATCGTCCTCAACTAAAACTAACCACGGGGTCATCGATCTCAACTAAAACTAACCACGGGGTCATCGTCCTCAACTAAAACTAACCACGGGGTCATCGTCCTCAACTAAAACTAACCACGGGGTCATCGATCTCAACTAAAACTAACCACGGGGTCATCGTCCTCAACTAAAACTAACCACGGGGTCATCGTCCTCAACTAAAACTAACCACGGGGTCATCGTCCTCAACTAAAACTAACCACGGGGTCATCGTCCTCAACTAAAACTAACCACGGGGTCATCGATCTCAACTAAAACTAACCACGGGGTCATCGTCCTCAACTAAAACTAACCACGGGGTCATCGTCCTCAACTAAAACTAACCACGGGGTCATCGTCCTCAACTAAAACTAAGCACGGGGTCATCGATCTCAACTAAAACTAACCACGGGGTCATCGTCCTCAACTAAAACTAAGCACGGGGTCATCGTCCTCAACTAAAACTAACCACGGGGTCATCGTCCTCAACTAAAACTAACCACGGGGTCATCGATCTCAACTAAAACTAACCACTGGGTCATCGTCCTCAACTAAAACTAACCACGGGGTCATCGTCCTCAACTAAAACTAACCACGGGGTCATCGTCCTCAACTAAAACTAACCACGGGGTCATCGTCCTCAACTAAAACTAACCACGGGGTCATCGTCCTCAACTAAAACTAACCACAGGATCATCGATTTCAACTAAAACTAACCACGATCTCAACTAAAACTAACCACGGGGTCATCGATCTCAACTAAAACTAACCACGGGGTCATCGTCCTCAACTAAAACTAACCACGGGGTCATCGTCCTCAACTAAAACTAACCACAGGGTCATCATCCTCAACTAAAACTAACCACGGGGTCATCATCCTCAACTAAAACTAACCACGATCTCAACTAAAACTAACCACGGGGTCATCGTCCTCAACTAAAACTAACCACGGGGTCATCGATCTCAACTAAAACTAACCACAGGGTCATCGTCCTCAACTAAAACTAACCACGGGGTCATCGATCTCAACTAAAACTAACCACGATCTCAACTAAACTAACCACGGGGTCATCGTCCTCAACTAAAACTAACCACGGGGTCATCGATCTCAACTAAAACTAACCACGGGGTCATCGTCCTCAACTAAAACTAACCACGGGGTCATCGTCCTCAACTAAAACTAACCACGGGGTCATCGATCTCAACTAAAACTAACCACGGGGTCATCGTCCTCAACTAAAACTAACCACGGGGTCATCGTCCTCAACTAAAACTAACCACGGGGTCATCGATCTCAACTAAAACTAACCACAGGGTCATCGTCCTCAACTAAAACTAACCACGGGGTCATCGTCCTCAACTAAAACTAACCACGGGGTCATCGTCCTCAACTAAAACTAACCACAGGATCATCGATTTCAACTAAAACTAACCACGATCTCAACTAAAACTAACCACAGGGTCATCGATCTCAACTAAAACTAACCAGGGGGTCATCGTCCTCAACTAAAACTAACCACAGGGTCATCGTCCTCAACTAAAACTAACCACAGGGTGATCGATCTCAACTAAAACTAACCACAGGGTCATCGTCCTCAACTAAAACTAACCACGATCTCAACTAAAACTAACCACGGGGTCATCGTCCTCAACTAAAACTAACCACGGGGTCATCGATCTCAACTAAAACTAACCACGGGGTCATCGTCCTCAACTAAAACTAACCACGATCTCAACTAAAACTAACCACGGGGTCATCGTCCTCAACTAAAACTAACCACGGGGTCATCGATCTCAACTAAAACTAACCACAGGGTCATCGTCCTCAACTAAAACTAACCACAGGGTCATCGATCTCAACTAAAACTAACCACGATCTCAACTAAAACTAACCACGGGGTCATCGTCCTCAACTAAAACTAACCACGGGGTCATCGATCTCAACTAAAACTAACCACGGGGTCATCGTCCTCAACTAAAACTAACCACGGGGTCATCGTCCTCAACTAAAACTAACCACGGGGTCATCGATCTCAACTAAAACTAACCACAGGGTCATCGTCCTCAACTAAAACTAACCACGGGGTCATCGTCCTCAACTAAAACTAACCACGGGGTCATCGTCCTCAACTAAAACTAACCACGGGGTCATCGTCCTCAACTAAAACTAACCACGGGGTCATCGTCCTCAACTAAAACTAACCACGGGGTCATCGTCCTCAACTAAAACTAACCACGGGATCATCGTCCTCAACTAAAACTAACCACGGGGTCATCGTCCTCAACTAAAACTAACCACGGGGTCATCTTCCTCAACTAAAACTAACCACGATCTCAACTAAAACTAACCACGGGGTCATCTTCCTCAACTAAAACTAACCACGATCTCAACTAAAACTAACCACGGGGTCATCGTCCTCAACTAAAACTAACCACGGGGTCATCGATCTCAACTAAAACTAACCACGGGGTCATCGTCCTCAACTAAAACTAACCACGGGGTCATCGTCCTCAACTAAAACTAACCACGGGGTCATCGATCTCAACTAAAACTAACCACAGGGTCATCGTCCTCAACTAAAACTAACCACGGGGTCATCGTCCTCAACTAAAACTAACCACGGGGTCATCGTCCTCAACTAAAACTAACCACGGGGTCATCGTCCTCAACTAAAACTAACCACGGGGTCATCGTCCTCAACTAAAACTAACCACGGGGTCATCGTCCTCAACTAAAACTAACCACGGGATCATCGATCTCAACTAAAACTAACCACGGGGTCATCGTCCTCAACTAAAACTAACCACGGGGTCATCGATCTCAACTAAAACTAACCACGGGGTCATCGTCCTCAACTAAAACTAACCACGGGGTCATCTTCCTCAACTAAAACTAACCACGGGGTCATCGTCCTCAACTAAAACTAACCACGGGGTCATCGTCCTCAACTAAAACTAACCACAGGGTGATCGATCTCAACTAAAACTAACCACAGGGTCATCGATCTCAACTAAAACTAACCACGGGGTCATCGATCTCAACTAAAACTAACCACGGGGTCATAGATCTCAACTAAAACTAACCACGGGGTCATCGTCCTCAACTAAAACTAAGACTTAAAGGCGCACTTGGCAACTATTTCAACTTAATAAAACCGTTTAAAAATCATTTGAATGGTTTAATAACCTGTTCTGGAGAGAATGGTGGCTTCCCCCGCTCCCCCAGGCGGAAAACCATCCTTGCAACATGAGGACTAACGTCCCGGTAAGTTGGAAATAGAAGTCTCGTGAGAAGTAAGAACGAGCGAGAATCACGAACTGCTTTATGGCAATTCGACATAATTCTATGATACTGTGTATGATGTATTACCCACTGGGTAGACACAGCTCCACACGATAGAGTTGGCCGGCTCTGATAATAACACAAGCACATGAGCAGCGGGAGAAAGCGGGAGGAGGGTCCGCAAGTGAGTGATTGACAGTGTTGTGAAATATACACCGCACAGCTGTAGGGGGCGCTGATGAGAACACATGCCACAACAAAAGTGAAAATCAGCGAAGAAATGACTAGAGTTGCCAAGTGCCCCTTTAAAAATAAATTAAACCTAAATAGCAATATTTTAAAACAAACAAAAACAAATAATAATAAAATGACAATATTAACAAAAAACAAAAAAATGACTATAACTAACGGTTTGCTAATGTGCAAGTTCTGAAACAAGTAGTAATATTTAAAAAACTTTAGGCGAACGTCCAACTAAAACATTTCAGTAAAAATGTTCCATGAAAGATTTAGAATGTTTTTGTTCTAGTGTTTTGAGAACATTATTGAAGACCAGACAACTTTTCTATTAATGTTACTGGAAGAATGTTTGTTCAAAAACACACAGCAGATTATTGCAGAAATAAAACTAAACTTTTTCCAGAAGGTTCACGTTGGCAAGTTGTCTCGAACTCCCGGAAACAAACTCCACATGAACTTCGCTTTGGTCTTATTGTGTTCGAAATGACGTCACACCAGTTCGTTCTTCTGTTTCACGTGAAGTGTATCAGGGCCTTTAGACACTCACAAACCCTGTGTAACGACTTGCTCTTCCTAACCAGAGCGTTCATCAGACGGCCTGTGGACCGATGAGAGTCCTCTTCCCCGTTCCTCTGTAGAGGCGTGAATAATCGTGACGTTGACACTGAAACATGTTTTTTTTTTTTATACTAAGCGCTGCTGCAGAAATTTGCATATGAAAGAGCCTTTGATGTCTTAATCTGAGACACGTGGCGCTCTGAAGCTGTGTGTGTGTGTGTGTGTGTGTGTGTGTGTGTGTGTGTGTGTGTGTACTGTCGTGTGGCCAGAGGAGGAAAAGCTGGATCTAAACGCATCCTTCATCACACACCTTTCCAGGTAATCTGTGCACTAATGTCTAAAATTAATCACTTTTCTAATTAAGAAATCAGTTAACGGCCTTATCGTCTGATTGGAATGAACACTTCTGAGCTGAATCAGATCTTATTCCGTATATTTCCTTCTCTAATATCTCTAATATCCACTTGTGTTCTGCCATGCTGAAGTCCACTCGCCATGTGAGGCGTGTTTGTGTTCGCTGGGATTATGGGATGTCGTGAACCGTGTGCTGAATGTTTCCTCTCCTGACGGCCAATCAGAGCGTCGCACCGGAGGAGGGAATCACGTTGCCAAGACAACCGCATCCAACCTGCCAAACATTTCAGCAAGAGTATCTTTACAGATACGGATGTCGAATGTCCATAAGATAAATAAATAATGCACAGTATTACGCAATATCATGAGACTACATTTGCATTTCCTAAAGGCACTGCAGCATTAGAACAGCTGTAGATATTGATATTAATATGCCATAGATAGACAAATAGATCCAATCATAATTCAGTATTCAAATAGCTGTGAGAAAGAAGACCAATCACAGTGCAGTATGCAAATATTACGATGACGTCATTGCTTCAGGATAGATTTCGAATGTTCTATTAACATACGCCAAACATATCTTAAATTTCTTAAATCTTAAACATTAACAAAAAGAAGATATCACATTCACAACTAAGACTGAAACTGCTTTGAAGAGGATTAGATGAATAAATATGTTTACAGTGCTGGGCACTATGAGGAAAACGATCAGTATTATCAGACTACATCATGCAGCGAACACACCTGATCCAACACACACACACACACACACACACACACTCGCTGCCACATGTGTGTGTTCCGTCGCCATGGCAACGAGGCATTCCACAGAGGCCGCATGGTTGCCAGGGAACGGCTGGGTTCTCACACACACGTACACACACACACCTTCATGCATTCATTCATTAACTTCTTTAGATTTTATTGCTTGACTCTCATCTCAGACTCAGATTTCAAATCGTAAAATATAAAAATCCATCCTAAACATCAATATTTATTAATGGAGAATGTTAAAGCATGGCGGCAGCAACATACGGTCATGGGTTTGATTCGATGAAAAGCATCTGCCAAATTCATAAATTAATAAATGATCATTTTCATCACAAAACGTGTTCACATCAGTTTCAGTGAAGATGATGAGCGACGTGATGTGTGAAGAACAATCCAGATTAATATCATTATTGAGCTTCAAATATCTGAGCAAGACGAGCTCTGAGCGTAATGTTGGAGTGTGTCTGTGATGAGCAGATGTTCCCAGGCTTCAGCATAAGGTCAAAGGGCAAAGAGGCTCTCTAGTTTCCCAGAAGTGAGCCGTCCTCGTGTCTGACGGGGAAACAAGCGTTTCATCGAGATATCTCAACACACACACCACTGATCAACTCTCATTACTCACGACAGTTTAACCCGAAACAACCTTTCAAAGTCGACGGATAATGTTCTGAAAACTTTATTTCTGGAGAGATTTATGGGAGTTCAACCACTAGAGAACATCTGAGATCGTTCCTAGAAGAAGACATCAGAGCGCTCATGTTCCCGGCGATCCTTGAATCCTGTCATGATGCAAACCTTTCGTTTCTCGTTTGGATTTTGCTCTCAATGTTTTCTGTAAAGGACTGGCACATTCTGTCGTTCTCCAGATCTATTCTCCTTTCCCAGGATGCTGTAATATATCCATAAGGAACACAGACGAGCGAGTGTTTATGACGGGACTGATCTGAGAATACCACCCACTAAGCAAAATGATGTCCAAAAGACGTCTTTTCAAAGTCGGACGTTGAAAAGACGTCCACTGAGGAGCCAGAATGAAAGTTTTTATGACGTCTTTTTTTGACGTGTTCTGGACGTCCGATATAGACGTTCATGGACCCTCTTCGTACAAGGTTAAAAACTAGTTCAAATGTGGCCATTGAGGACATATTTTTTACATCATTTATGGTCTCATTTAGACATAATTACTTTGACTATTGCTGTCAGATGATCTTAGTGAGAATTAGCAGAGGTTTAGATGTTTATATTTGTTTCATTTGAAGTGTCACCATTGTGGTGATCAGCGTTTGCTTTAGTTGGGCTCTTGGTCCCCTTTATTTTTACTTTAACTTTTCTTGGGCTGCTGTAACTGTGTGTTTGTAAAATACAGTTGATGTTGCAAAGAAAGTCAAGAATATGGAAGAGCAGGTATTATCAGCTTCATGTTGATGATGATGAATTCATCACCAAACAAGTATCTAATCTTGTCAGATGCTTTGGCATTTCTAGCCGCATTTCTAGTTCCTTGTGGAACTGCAAGGTACCAATAGCATTTATAATATCACTTATTTAGAGGTGTATAAAAATTACGTGCATACGATGTTTAGAGCAAATGTATCATATTGTCACACACGGACATCAAGATTTTGCATATGATTCACAACAATGGTGACAATAAAAAAAATCGTCATGCTGCAATGCATGATGGGCAGCTTTCATAGTTCAAAACTCATCATTGTTTCCCGAGAATTTTTTTTTTGATTGTCACCATTGTTGTGATTCATATCCAAAATATTGATGTCTGTGTGTGACTATATGACACTTTAGCTCAAAACATGTGCACATGCTTTTTATACTTTAAAAAAAAAAAATATTTAAAAAATGTATTTTCATTTTCGTCAAATGAAACAAATATCAACATCTAAACCTCTGCTAATTCTCACTGAGATCATCTGACAGCAATAGTCAAAGTAATTATGTCTAAATGAGACCATAAATGATGTAAAAAAATATGTCCTCAATGGCCACATTTGAACTAGTTTTTAACCTTGTACGAAGGGTCCATGAACGTCTATATCCGACGTCCAGAACACGTCAAAAAAAGACGTGATAAAAACTTTCATTTTGGCTCCTCAGTGGACGTCTTTTCAACGTCCGACTTTTGTGACAAAGACGTTGAAAAGACGTCTTTTGGACATCATTTTGCTTAGTGGGCGTGATGACCTTCTCATGACCTCATCAGCTGCAGCCTCTGTGTTTCCAGGTGAAATATGTCGTTCTGCGAGAGATTCATATTTTCCGAAGCGTTTCGCCGAGGGTGACAGACTGACCTTTGTGACGAGATCTTATCGAGTGACAGGAGAATGGCATTGTGTCATCGGTTAGAAACAACTGAAATATTTTGCAAGGTTCATCAGCTCAGGACAAAGAGTTCTTAACATTTAAAGAAACACACACACATTTATTCATCAAGGACGCAGATGACGTTTCAGATCAATGCTGTTCTTTTGAACTCTGTTAATCAAAGAATCCTGAAAAATAAAATGTGGTTTCCACAGAAATATGAAGCAACTGTTTTGAATGACATGAGGAGTAAATAATTACTGAACTTATTTTTGGCTGAACTTCTAAACTGTGTTTTCAATGAATGCGAGAGAGTAAAACTAGAAATAGGCCTCAGCTTCTCAAACACAGCTCACAAGATAAACAGAAACAAGAGCAAACGGGAAACTGAAGTGATACTGGAAAACAAACACACCGATATTTCTTTTCCAGGTCTTCATAACCTTGAGAGTGTTTTAGCAGATTGCCTTTCCTCACAGACCTTTACACACACACACACACATGGGCACACAGTGTGAGTGAGTGAGTGAGTGAGTGAGTGTGTGTGTGTGTGTGTGTGTGTGTGTGTGTGTGTGTGTGTGTGTGTGTGTGTGTGTGTGTGTGTGTGTGTGTGTGTGTGTGTGTGTGTGTGTGTGTGTGTGTGTGTGTGTGTGTGTGTGTGTGTGTGATTCCTCTCTCAGTCACATGATGCACTTTATCTCACATTCACTGAAATCACACCAATCTCACTGCAAGATCAGATCACACTCATATTACATCAGATATTATAATTGGTTTGGATGCAAAACCTGGAATATGAGAAAACAATTATAGCCCTACACGTTTAGATAACTCTATCTGCATCATCAACAAGATTCTCTCAGAGTTATTATGAACAAACGTTATTCCAGTAACGTTAATAAAGCGTTCGTTTAAATTTATCAGCTCTTTAATAATGTTCTCAAAATGTTATTTATACATCATTCATGAAATGGTTTTATTCTGCAACGTTTTAGTTGGACGTTCATCTCATGTTTTTTAAACGTTACTAGTTTCAAAACGTTCTTAGAACATGTTTTCTATTAGCTGGATGTGTCCGATCTCCACACACTGGAGCACTGACAGTAACACACACACACACACACACACACACACACACACACACACACACTCACTCACTCTCACTTTCACTCTCACTCTCACTCTCTCTCACACACACACACACACTCACACACACACACACACACCTGTGGTGATGAAGGGGTTAACGGTGTGTGAGGAACAGCCCTGAGTCACTCCATCTGTGAAGGACAGAGATTAACACTGACCTCGGAACACACACGTTCGACAAACACTATTACTTTATTGAGACTTTAGTGTCTTACATGACGCAGATTTATTTGCTTATTTATTGTGTTTTCCTGAACAAGAGCAGCGCTGATCGATAACACACACACACACACACACACACACACACACTGATGAGTAACACGACTTGTGTTTGTAGCTCATAGTAAATGCATTTCTCGGCAAAGATGGCTGAAATGCGTTTAAAATGTTTGAAAGCTTATCTTAAAGTCGACATGAATCTGATGTTTCGCTGTCGTATATCGAGTGAAACGCTTCAGGAACAAGAACACATGTGGGCGGGGCTTGACTGTGTCTGTGGG
>NW_026607087.1:92500-120000 GCF_029890125.1 Rhinichthys klamathensis goyatoka
GTGTGTGTGTGTGTGTGTGTGTGTGTGTGTGATGGGTAGGTTTAGGGGTCGGATTAGTGTGTGTGTGTGTGTGTGTGATGGGTAGGTTTAGGGGTCGGTTGTGTGTGTGTGTGTGTGTGTGTGTGTGTGTGTGTGTGTGTGTGTGTGTGTGTGTGTGTGTCTGTGTGTGTGTGTGTGTGTGTGTGTGTGTGATGGGTAGGTTTAGGGGTCGGATTAGTGTGCGTGTGTGTGTGTGTGTGTGTGTGTGTGTGTGTGTGTGTGTGTGTGTGTGTGTGTGTGTGTGTGAAGGGAATGTGTTCTGGAAGGGTGTGTAAGTGGACTCCCTGTCTGAGCGCTTTACTCTGGTGAATTCTCTGGAACACACACACACACACACACACGCACACACACACACGGCGAGTTACGCAACACATGTAGTGCTTTTACAGTAAATACCATGAGGAAATAACCTGACTCACACATGAGCAGCCGTGAGTGTTTACAGTCGAGGACAGAGGTTATTAATATCCATAACCGGCGGCGTCAAAAGCGGGTCGATTATGAACAACATTAAATCTCCACAAACGATGATTGACACATCAGCTGATCTCAGACCAGCAATGCCAAAATACTGAATCATTTAACCACAATTATGTTTGTGATTTCAAGAAGTGTACTTTAATAAAACTATACTTATTGAGGCGAAACACAATAAAGAAACTATACACCTTGATTTCATGTGTTTTTTAGTATTTTTTAGTTTAATACAACCTAATTAAACAATCTAACCCTGCAAAGCCTGATATATAAAACAATATTAAGAATAAATGTTTGCAAATGTGTTTTATCTTTTGTATAATATTTGAGACAATTTGCTGCAGATTCTGATATTTTTATGGACAAAAAGTGATAAAATGCATATGAATATCAATATCTGCCTGTACTATGTCTTAGTGAGATGATATTTAAATGCTTAGTTTTATGATCTGTATTTTTAAAACACAATGCGATACAACGATGATTAAGAGATGAACAAATAACCCTTCCTCAAAAGCCCGATGATCATATTTGATCGTATTAACCCCTCGCACACCGCGCTCTGTGTGCCGCTGACCCGCTCAACCTTCATCAGATTCCAGAGAGCTCATTGATTCCACACGTGACCTTTGCACTGCGTGTGTGTGTGTGTGTGTGTGTGTGAGTCTGGCTGGAAATGGGCGTCGACCAATGAGATCTGCTGTGACGAGTGTCGCAACACTGAGCAGAAACTGGAGGTCAAGGACAGCCGGAGTTCGGGAGCGGATCTGTCAGAAACTCATGAACTGCAGCAGATCCAGGGATTCTATGAGAGGAATATTGGGCCTTTTGCTTATTTAAAAATGTGTGATGCTCACAAACTCTACAGTTTTTGTGTGAGGCGCCATTAAAGTGTGGAAAAGATTTTTGGGGAAAGGTCGCATACTTTAGGTCTGGAAAACAAATCTGTGAGACTAGATTTTCACACACACACAAACACACGCACACAAACTTTCTCACTGGCTTTGTTTTGTTTGTTTTAGACAGAGAGGGGCGGAGCCTGCTAATGGTGACACAGACTTAAACAAATGACAGAGGAGGCGGGGCCAGAGGAGGCGGGGTCAGAGGAGGCGGGGTCAGAGCCTCAAAAGACACGCCCATGCAAGCGGCGAGTGTTCTGACTGACTCAGCGTTTCTGGCTGGCTTGGTACACACACACACACACACACACACACTAACCCGACCTCTAAACCTACCGACTCACACACTCACACTCACACACACACACACACACACACACTAACCCGACCCCTAAACCTACCCATCACACACACCCACACACACACAGACACTAACCCGACCTCTAAACCTACCCATTACACACACACACACACACACACACACACTAACCCGACCTCTAAACCTACCCATTACACACACTCACACTCACACACACCCACACACACACAGACACTAACCCGACCTCTAAACCTACCCATCACACACACTCACACACACACACACACACACACACTCTCACACACACTTGCGGGCTTCATCTACCACACTCTTCCTCATCCGCCAGACCTTGTTTACATTTATGCATTTACAGTAGTAGACGCTTTTATCCGACTTACAAAAGAGGAACAAAAGCTGTTTGTCGGCAGAGACAGAAATATTTGTAATACACAATGCCAGGTTTATTATAGATAGATTAGCAAGCTTATCACTTTACAAAGCATATTATGAACCGTTGTGTCCTGTAATAACTGATCTGAGGACAGTGTAATGGTTAAACAGTGTCGCTCGAGCATTGACTGTCACTACAGGTCCAAAGTTTGAAATAATTATGATTTTTTTCTCTTTTTTTACACATTTATTTTAGCATTTTTTTCACACAACACACAGAACAACGATAACAATGATGAAAACAAATGACAAAATAACAGAACATTAGAACATTTGAGGGACAAATGCACACAGACAAATGATCCTCTGAGACAGGGAATGCTTAAAGGAGAACTCCGGCGCAAAATGAACCTTTGGTCTAATTACACATTGTTACCTAGTCAACCATTATCTGAGATTTGTTTTCATGATTATCGAATGTAAATAGTTTTATCTCTAAAAACAGTTTAGCCTATAAAGCTAGTATAACGCTAGTATATTGGGCATAGAGAAATGACAAATAAAAATCGCTTGTTAATAACAAGGCTGAAAATAGCCCCACACTAACACGGTAGCATAATGAGGGTCCCTACCTTCAAACCGAAGCATTGAGAACTTTGTCAGTGTCCAGACAGTTTAATAAGAAGATATTTTAAACATACAGTCAACTTCGCGTATACAGACAGGAGCCATCTTTGAAATACAGCCTTTACCAGTCGATCTACGAACGCCGATCCAAGCCTGCTGTTCGCGCTCACCTTATCACAACTCATAGCTCGTTCACATCTCACCAGCGCACTTGGATCGGCGTTCGTAGATCGACTGGTAAAGGCTGTATTTCAAAGATGGCTCCTGTCTGTATACGCGAAGTTGACTGTATGTTTAAAATATCTTCTTATTAAACTGTCTGGACACTGACAAAGTTCTCAATGCTTCGGTTTGAAGGTAGGGACCCTCATTATGCTACCGTGTTAGTGTGGGGCTATTTTCAGCCTTGTTATTAACAAGCGATTTTTATTTGTCATTTCTCTATGCCCAATATACTAGCGTTATACTAGCTTTATAGGCTAAACTGTTTTTAGAGATAAAACTATTTACATTCGATAATCATGAAAACAAATCTCAGATAACGGTTGACTAGGTAACAATGTGTAATTAGACCAAAGGTTCATTTTGCGCCGGAGTTCTCCTTTAACACACATACATGTCGTAGAGTCACTTAATCCTATGAATATATATTAAAATAAAATATCTGCTACCCTTATAAATCACAAGAATGACAGTGGTAACCATGATTGCGTACAATACAAAAAGAGAGATAAAGTGCATTATCCTGTCAGCTGTCTAATAACATTACATTATGATTTTTAAAAATGTTTTTAAAAGAGTCTCTTCTGCTCACCAAGGTTGTATTTATTTGTGTGTGTGTGTGTGTGTGTGTGTGTGGCCTGGTAAACCCTACGTTATGGGGACAAAATGTCCCCACAAGGATGGCAATATCCGAAATCCTTGTTCGTGTGGGGACATTTTTTGGTCCCCATGAGGAAATCAGCTTATAAATCATACTAAGTGATGTTGTTTGAAAATGTAAAAATGCAGAATGTTTCCTGTGATGGGTAGGTTTAGGGATAGGGTTAGTGTAAGGGAATAGAATATACAGTCTGTACAGTATAAAAATCATTATCTATGGATGTGTGTGTGTGTGTGTGTGTGTGTACCAAAATAACAAATCAACTACAGTTATTGTTGCCATCTGTTTGTTTACCGGTGCATTTCTTCAGGGAGCATCTGTGTTTTATGATTTGAGGATTTATTCCTGGAGCTCGAATGAGGTTTGATCTTTATGAGCAACAGTTAAAGCGATCCTGTCTTAGCAAACACCACTAATTAACCTAGAAAAACCACGTTTCCAAATGAATCATGGGGTAAATAGCTGTGTGTGTGTTTGTGTGTGTGCGCGCGCACGTGCGTGTGTGTGAGAGAGAGTCTGTCTGGACATTACATAAGCTGTTATTATGTGCCAATCTCGCTCTGGGCTTCAGTGCGTCACAGTGGACTCTGTCTGTGGAGCTGATGTTGTTTCTAAGAGGCCAATGAACATTTACCTGAACACTGAACACTGAACACAACACTGAACACTGAACACTGAACACTGAACACAACACTGAACACTGAACACTGCACTGAACACTGAACACTGAACACAACACTGAACACTGAACACTGAACACTGAACACTGAACACTGCACTGAACACTGAACACAACACTGAACACTGCACTGAACACTGAACACTCAACACTGAACACTGAACACTGCACTGAACACTGAACACTGAACACTGAACACTGAACACTGCACTGAACACTGAACACAACACTGAACACTGCACTGAACACTGAACACTCAACACTGAACACTGAACACTGAACACAACACTGAACACTGAACACTGAACACTGCACTGAACACTGAACACTGAACACAACACTGAACACTGAACACTGAACACTGAACACAACACTGAACACTGAACACTGAACACTGAACACTGAACACTGAACACTGCACTGAACACTGAACACTGAACACAACACTGAACACTGAACACTGAACACTGAACACAACACTGAACACTGAACACTGAACACTGAACACTGAACACTGAACACTGCACTGAACACTGAACACTGAACACAACACTGAACACTGCACTGAACACTGAACACAACACTGAACACTGAACACTGAACACTGCACTGAACACTGAACACTGAACACTGAACACTGAACACTGAACACTGAACACAACACTGAACACTGAACACTGAACACTGAACACTGAACACTGCACTGAACACTGAACACTGAACACTGAACACTGAACACTGCACTGAACACTGAACACTGAACACTGCACTGAACACTGAACACTGAACACTGAACACTGAACACTGCACTGAACACTGAACACTGAACACTGAACACTGAACACTGCACTGAACACTGAACACTGAACACAACACTGAACACTGAACACTGAACACTGCACTGAACACTGAACACTGAACACTGAACACTGAACACTGCACTGAACACTGAACACTGAACACTGAACACTGCACTGAACACTGAACACTGAACACTGAACACTGAACACTGAACACTGAACACTGCACTGAACACTGCACTGAACACTGAACACTGCACTGAACACTGAACACTGAACACTGCACTGAACACTGAACACTGCACTGAACACTGAACACTGAACACTGAACACTGAACACTGAACACTGCACTGAACACTGAACACTGAACACAACACTGAACACTGAACACTGAACACTGAACACTGAACACTGAACACAACACTGAACACTGAACACTGAACACTGCACTGAACACTGAACACTGAACACTGCACTGAACACTGAACACTGAACACTGAACACTGCACTGAACACTGAACACTGAACACTGCACTGAACACTGAACACTGAACACTGCACTGAACACTGAACACTGAACACTGCACTGAACACTGAACACTGCACTGAACACTGCACTGAACACTGAACACTGAACACTGAACACTGCACTGAACACTGAACACTGAACACTGCACTGAACACTGCACTGAACACTGAACACTGAACACTGCACTGAACACTGCACTGAACACTGAACACTGAACACTGAACACTGCACTGAACACTGCACTGAACACTGAACACTGCACTGAACACTGAACACTGAACACTGAACACTGAACACTGCACTGAACACTGCACTCTGAACACTGAACACTGAACACTGCACTGAACACAACACTGAACACTGAACACTGAACACTGAACACTGCACTGAACACTGAACACTGCACTGAACACTGAACACTGAACACTGAACACTGAACACTGAACACTGAACACTGAACACTGCACTGAACACTGCACTCTGAACACTGAACACTGAACACTGCACTGAACACAACACTGAACACTGAACACTGAACACTGCACTGAACACTGAACACTGAACACTGAACACTGCACTGAACACTGAACACTGAACACTGAACACTGAACACTGCACTGAACACTGAACACTGAACACTGAACACAACACTGAACACTGAACACTGAACACTGCACTGAACACTGAACACTGAACACTGAACACTGAACACTGCACTGAACACTGAACACTGAACACTGAACACTGCACTGAACACTGAACACTGAACACTGAACACTGCACTGAACACTGAACACTGCACTGAACACTGAACACTGCACTGAACACTGAACACTGAACACTGAACACTGCACTGAACACTGAACACTGCACTGAACACTGAACACTGAACACTGAACACTGAACACTGAACACTGCACTGAACACTGAACACTGAACACTGAACACAACACTGAACACTGAACACTGAACACTGAACACAACACTGAACACTGAACACTGAACACTGCACTGAACACTGAACACTGAACACTGCACTGAACACTGAACACTGAACACTGAACACTGCACTGAACACTGAACACTGCACTGAACACTGAACACTGAACACTGCACTGAACACTGAACACTGAACACTGCACTGAACACTGAACACTGAACACTGCACTGAACACTGCACTGAACACTGAACACTGAACACTGAACACTGCACTGAACACTGAACACTGAACACTGCACTGAACACTGCACTGAACACTGAACACTGAACACTGCACTGAACACTGAACACTGAACACTGAACACTGAACACTGAACACTGAACACTGCACTGAACACTGCACTGAACACTGAACACTGCACTGAACACTGAACACTGAACACTGCACTGAACACTGCACTCTGAACACTGAACACTGAACACTGAACACTGCACTGAACACAACACTGAACACTGAACACTGCACTGAACACTGAACACTGCACTGAACACTGAACACTGAACACTGAACACTGAACACTGAACACAACACTGAACACTGAACACAACACTGAACACTGAACACAACACTGAACACAACACTGAACACTGAACACTGAACACTGCACTGAACACTGAACACTGAACACAACACTGAACACAACACTGAACACAACACTGAACACTGAACACAACACTGAACACTGAACACAACACTGAACACTGAACACAACACTGAACACAACACTGAACACAACACTGAACACTGAACACTGCACTGAACACTGAACACTGAACACTGAACACAACACTTAACACTGAACACTGAACACTGCACTGAACACTGAACACTGCACTGAACACTGAACACTGAACACTGAACACTGAACACTGCACTGAACACTGAACACTGAACACTGAACTCTGAACACAACACTGAACACTGAACACTGAACACTGCACTGAACACTGAACACTGAACACAACACTGAACACTGAACACTGAACACAACACTGAACACAACACTGAACACAACACTGAACACTGAACACAACACTGAACACAACACTGAACACTGAACACTGAACACTGAACACAACACTGAACACTGAACACTGAACACTGAACACTGAACTGAACACTGAACACTGAACACAACACTGAACACAACACTGAACACTGAACACAACACTGAACACAACACTGAACACAACACTGAACACAACACTGAACACAACACTGAACACTGAACACTGAACACTGAACACTGAACACTGAACTGAACACTGAACACTGAACACAACACTGAACACAACACTGAACACTGAACACTGAACACAACACTGAACACAACACTGAACACAACACTGAACACAACACTGAACACAACACTGAACACTGCACTGAACACTGAACACAACACTGAACACAACACTGAACACTGAACACTGAACACTGAACACAACACTGAACACAACACTGAACACTGAACACAACACTGAACACAACACTGAACACAACACTGAACACAACACTGAACACTGAACACAACACTGAACACTGAACACTGAACACAACACTGAACACAACACTGAACACTGAACACAACACTGAACACCGAACACTGAACACAACACTGAACACTGAACACTGAACACTGAACACAACACTGAACACTGAACACTGAACACAACACTGAACACAACACTGAACACTGAACACTGAACACAACACTGAACACAACACTGAACACTGAACACAACACTGAACACTGCACTGAACACTGAACACTGAACACAACACTGAACACTGAACACAACACTGAACACAACACTGAACACTGAACACAACACTGAACACAACACTGAACACTGAACACAACACTGAACACAACACTGAACACTGAACACAACACTGAACACAACACTGAACACTGAACACAACACTGAACACAACACTGAACACTGAACACAACACTGAACACAACACTGAACACTGAACACAACACTGAACACAACACTGAACACTGAACACAACACTGAACACAACACTGAACACTGAACACTGAACACTGAACACTGCACTGAACACTGAACACTGAACACAACACTGAACACTGCACTGAACACAACACTGAACACTGAACACTGAACACTGAACACAACACTGAACACAACACTGAACACAACACTGAACACTGAACACTGAACACAACACTGAACACAACACTGAACACTGAACACTGAACACAACACTGAACACTGAACACTGAACACAACACTGAACACTGAACACAACACTGAACACTGAACACTGAACACTGAACACTGAACACAACACTGAACACTGAACACTGAACACAACACTGAACACAACACTGAACACTGAACACAACACTGAACACAACACTGAACACTGAACACAACACTGAACACAACACTGAACACTGAACACAACACTGAACACAACACTGAACACAACACTGAACACAACACTGAACACAACACTGAACACTGAACACAACACTGAACACAACACTGAACACAAAACTGAACACTGAACTGAACACTGAACACAACACTGAACACAACACTGAACACTGAACACAACACTGAACACAACACTGAATACTGAACACTGAACACTGAACACAACACTGAACACTGAACACAACACTGAACACTGAACACTGAACACAACACTGAACACTGAACACAACACTGAACACTGAACACTGAACATTGAACACAACACTGAACACTGAACACAACACTGAACACTGAACACTGAACACTGAACACTGAACACAACACTGAACACTGAACACTGAACACAACACTGAACACTGAACACTGAACACTGAACACTGAACACTGAACACTGATCACTGAACACAACACTGAACACTGAACACTGAACACAACACTGAACACTGAACACTGATCACTGAACACAACACTGAACACTGAACACTGAACACTGAACACTGAACACAACACTGAACACTGAACACTGAACACTGAACACTGAACACAACACTGAACACTGAACACAACACTGAACACAACACTGAACACTGAACACAACACTGAACACTGAACACAACACTGAACACTGAACACTGAACACTGAACACAACACTGAACACTGAACACAACACTGAACACAACACTGAACACTGAACACAACACTGAACACTGAACACTGAACACAACACTGAACACAACACTGAACACTGAACACTGAACACTGAACACAACACTGAACACTGAACACAACACTGAACACTGAACACAACACTGAACACTGAACACAACACTGAACACTGAACACAACACTGAACACTGAACATTGAACACTGAACACAACACTGAACACTGATCACTGAACACTGAACACAACACTGAACACTGATCACTGAACACAACACTGAACACTGAACACTGAACACAACACTGAACACTGAACACTGATCACTGAACACAACACTGAACACTGAACACTGAACACTGAACACTGAACACTGAACACAACACTGAACACTGAACACTGAACACTGAACACAACACTGAACACTGAACACAACACTGAACACAACACTGAACACTGAACACAACACTGAACACTGAACACAACACTGAACACTGAACACTGAACACAACACTGAACACAACACTGAACACAACACTGAACACTGAACACTGAACACTGAACACAACACTGAACACTGAACACAACACTGAACACTGAACACAACACTGAACACAACACTGAACACTGAACACAACACTGAACACTGAACACAACACTGAACACTGAACACTGAACACAACACTGAACACTGAACACAACACTGAACACTGAACACTGAACACTGAACACAACACTGAACATTGAACACTGAACACTAAACACTGAACACAACACTGAACACTGAACACAACACTGAACACAACACTGAACACAACACTGAACACTGAACACTGAACACAACACTGAACACTGAGCACTGAACACAACACTGAACACTGAACACAACACTGAACACTGAACACAACACTGAACACTGAACACAACACTGAACACTGAACACAACACTGAACACTGAACACTGAACACAACACTGAACACAACACTGAACACTGAACACAACACTGAACACTGAACACAATCCTGAACACTGAACACTGAACACAACACTGAACACTGAACACAACACTGAACACAACACTGAACACTGAACACAACACTGAACACTGAACACTGAACACAATCCTGAACACTGAACACTGAACACAATCCTGAACTCTGAACACTGAACACTGAACACAATCCTGAACACTGAACACTGAACACTGAACACAATCCTGAACACTGAACACTGAACACTGAACACAATCCTGAACACTGAACACTGAACACTGAACACTGAACACAATCCTGAACACTGAACACTGAACACTGAACACTGAACACAATCCTGAACACTGAACACTGAACACAACACTGAACACTGAACACTGAACACTGAACACAATCCTGAACACTGAACACTGAACACAACACTGAACACTGAACACAATCCTGAACACTGAACACAACACTGAACACTGAACACAATCCTGAACACTGAACACAATCCTGAACACTGAACACTGAACACAATCCTGAACACTGAACACTGAACTGAACACTGAACACAACCCTGAACACTGAACACTGAACACAACACTGAACACTGAACACTGAACACAACACTGAACACTGAACACAATCCTGAACACTGAACACTGAACACAACACTGAACACTGAACACAATCCTGAACACTGAACACTGAACACAACCCTGAACACTGAACACAATCCTGAACACTGAACACTGAACACAATCCTGAACACTGAACACAATCCTGAACACTGAACACTGAATACTGAACACAATCCTGAACACTGAACACTGAACACAATCCTGAACACTGAACACTGAACACAATCCTGAACACTGAACACTGAACACAATCCTGAACACTGAACACTGAACACAATCCTGAACACTGAACACTGAACACAATCCTGAACACTGAACACTGAACACAATCCTGAACACTGAACACTGAACACTGGACATCACTCTGCAGAGCCGAGAGGAACACAGCGAGGGAAGCGGAAACTAAACATGAGCAGAGACATCCGTCTTCCCGTCAGACGCTCCGGGGAAGAGAAGCGGTTGTTGATGAGTTTACAGTTTTCCTGCAGGAAGAGAGGAGTGCATGAAACAGTCTGACACTCTCTCACTGTAACATGAGCCTGTGGTTTAAACATCACCGGCCTCGATAACAGACCGTGTCGTCATGACTGAGTCTGCGTCTGCCTCGCGTTAAAGCTCTGGCTCCGGAACTGGATCAGGAACTGGATCACTAACACAGACCGAGAGCCAGCGCACTCCCAGAGGGGCTTCATCATCATTTACAACATTACAATTAATAACATTATATTTTTTATTTTAATTCACACCCTCGAGAACTGTTTTTCCCCCACAGAGGCTTGCAAATTTTGGATATACATTAACGGTCAAAAGTTTGGAATAATTAAAATATATATATTTGCAAATCAGCATCCATATGATTTCTGAATCTCTTCTGCTCACCAAGGCTGCATTTATTTGTTTAAAAAAATACAGTAAAAATATATTTTACAGTTACATATGAAGCAGCACAACTGTTTTCAACACTGATAATAATCATAAATGTTCAATTCTTGATCATCAGATCATCATATTAGAGTGATTTCTGAAGGATCATGTGACACTGAAGACTGGAGTAATGATGCTGAGAGAGAGAGGGAGAGAGAGAGAGAGAGAGAGAGGGAGCGAGGGAGAGCGAGGGAGCGAGAGGGAGATAGAGAGCGAGAGAGAGAGAGAGAGAGAGAGAGAGGGAGAGAGAGCGAGAGAGAGAGAGAGAGAGAGAGAGAGAGAGAGAGAGCTGTAGTTTGGCACTCATCCAGAGCAGCCATAATGCAGAGACAGAAATGAGGCTCTTGGCGGGACACCAGGTCTCCGAGAACAAAGATGTGTGTGCTTCTAACGGCCCGCTGGCAGCGAGTGCGCTTTCCCATCAGCCCTTGCCTTGGAAGCACGCCACTCCCGTTTCCAAGCCTGCAAAGAGGATTATGGCGAGAGCGAGAGAGAGACAGACCGGCATAAAAACAGAAAGCATGATTCAATCTCCAGCTACACTTTCCCCAAAAATGTGCCTCTTTAAGTCCAAGGGTGGAAGTTCAGCACACTGAAATGTATGGGTTATTGCTTAAAGGTGACATATTACACCGCTTTTCACCAGATGTGATATAAATCTATGGCATCCCCAGAATGTGTGTGTGAAATTTCAGCTCATAAATACCAGATCATTTATTATAGCTTGTCAAATTTGTCCCGGTTTGGATGTGAGCAAAAACGCGATGTTTGTGTGTGTTCCTTTAAATGCAAATGAGCTTTAGCTCCGCCTCCGTTCAGAAGAGGGCGGAGCTTCAGAGACTCCGGCAATAACAACACAGGCCGATCTCACTGATCCAGAGTCAGGAGTAACAGCAGCGAGTGCAGCCTTACGGAGAGACTCAGGGAGAGCTTCACTTTTACACGTTTCTGAATGTTAGCGGAGACATTTCTGTAGTTGTTGTGGAGTTACACTGATCATCTCCTCATCATGTTGAACTCTTCCACAAGTGTCCACAGTTCCTGGGTTTCAGCACTCACACACGGAGCAAGACACACACATTATAACCGGGCACAAATGTGTGTGGCCTTTGCATCGGCCGGCTGTATATCTCTCCTGCAGTGTTTCTGTGCTGATTACTCTGAGAGAAATGTTTACTTCTGTCCCGCCCTCTCCCAGCGCTCCATCACGGCGATGTAGATTTACTGCATGCACACTCAGCAGGATCCAGTGCACGCTTTTCAATCAAACTAACTCAGGCTTTCCAGAGTAAATACAGCACTCTCCTCGAGCTGCCTCAGTAGTTCCCCACGCGGGAGGTCTGCTGACATGAAAGGGAACGTGACCAAAACATTGTAAACAGGAAGTGGTTTGTCACAGGCTATCCAGATAAGGCCGTGGTTTCCATAGTTACACCTTCCTGTGTGGCGAGCCAACCAATCAGAGACGAGCCTCCCACTGGGCAAGAGGTAATGCTCACAACATTAGCAGAACATGCAATTACATCACTGATTACACACATTCAATGCACAACTCTAAACGCTTGGTGAAAAGGCAGTTTAAATGGACAAAAAACATCAGAGTTAATAGAATTGCTCGACTGGATTAAGTTATTCGCATTAAGGCTATTTGTGTAATTCGCAGTTCTGCACGCAGCAAAGCACCTTTCCTGTCCACGGGAAGATTAAATTGAGAATGCTTAATTGGAAAATGTGCTGTTTAAATATTAAACGGCTTTAACACATCAAAGCGTGCCGTACAAAGCTTTTTGTTTAATTATTGAAGGGTGTTAGTGTGTGTAAGTAAAGAGGATCTGTGAGCATCCGTCCTGTGCCGAATAATCAGCACACCCAACTCTACAGTAGATGCCTTACGGCGGGTCAGAGTTATTTGTGTTTGATTTAATTCATGAGCTCATATTCTGCCCTTGTTCAAAGTCGTTTTTAGTCTCTTCTAGAACTTGAATATTGATTATTTTTCTCATATTCTCCATTGTTGCGGCTCCTCTCTTCCCAGTCTGTCAGTAACGCTCTGTTTACTTCCTGTCTCTATGAAGCCCCTCCTTCTGAAAAGCACACTGTGCTCTGATTGGTCGGCTGGAGCAGTGTGTTGTGATTGGTCGAGCGCTTCGAGTGTGTTTGGAAAATGCCCCGCCCCTTTCCATAACCGCCAGTTTAACACACTACTAACTAACTCAACCAGGCCCCGCCCCTTTATTCTGCGTATGAATTATTATAATGAGGAATATTGTGACGTGTTCGAAACTCAAGACTAATGGAGGCGTTTCAGGAGTTCAGGAACACTGACGCTCATATAAAGAACTGGAGCAACATCACACACTAAACACTGATGAAGATGAAGATGAGGAAAGCAGAATACGTGCTCTTTAAAGAAATGTTTTGTCTCAGTTCACAGACGGCTGAGATCACATGACCCGTCTCGTTCTCAGTGTCTAACTCAATCTCTCTGATCTGGATCTGTCCGATTCTTCCCATGTGACTCGGATAAGCGGGACACACTGTCAGAATGTGTGTGTGGAAAGGATCCGTCTGGCCGACAATTCCAGGAAACCTCAGACGGGTTATTAAGGTCTGTGGAGCGCTCGGGTTTGGCCTCTGTTTTCCTTTTGCTGAAGCAGAACCTGAGAGGAAAAATTGTTTTATGATGATGGGGAATTTTTAGAATTTAAAATAACAATTTCACATAACATGCACATCTGGACTCATTTATATAATGGATTAATAGAATAAAACTAATGTGTGTAAATCATCTTTTTTTTTGTTATTACTACCAATGTGGATCATCCAATCAGTGTTATAATATTAGTTTTGAGTGTTGCATAATTTAAAGTAGTTTTCGCACTGTTTTATTACTTACCATCAATTTGATATGAATAATCTAATCCTTTTGCTCGCATTCATCAAAGTTCCAAATAAAAAGAGGAATTAAATGAGTATTTCATTTACTGGATTTTATATATATATATATATTTAGTGCTGGGCAGCGATTAATCGCATCTAAAATAAAAGTTTGTGTTTATATAATATATGCATGTGTGTGTGCTGTGTATAATTATATTGTATATATAAATACACACATATGCATGTATATATTTAATACAAATTTGTTATTTATTTAAAATATTTGAATTTATATGTAATATAAATTATGTATAAATATATATACAGTATATACATGCAAATATTTCTTAAATATATATGCATATGTGTGTATTTATATATACAAAATTATTATACACAGAACACACATATATTATGTAAACACAAACTTTTATTTTGGATGCGATTATTCGCAATGAATTCTTGCCCAACGCGAATATATATATATATTCTCAAAAAACTAAATGCAAACTGTTGCATTAATTCTATATTTATATTTAAAATTAAATGCATATGGTAACCAGATTAATTTCACCTAGTAAACTATGTCACTACTCTATCAAGCCCCATCTAATCCCCAGTAAACCCAAGCCTGCTGTCCTTCTCCACGCAATATCCCTGTAAAGTAGATTGTGCGATGGATTCCCAGCACTACCGAAATACAATCAGCCGCCCAATCAATCTAACGAGAGCTGAGTTTCTCCAGACAAGGCCGTGAGGTGAGGGATGCTCCAATCCTGCTTAACCAGCTTAAGGGGGGGGGGGGGGTCACATGACGAGCAAGTTAATAGATTTAAATAAATATTTATGTTTTTTGCAAGTGTTTTATTTTGACATTGCTGGACTTTAAAGTGGACTTTTTAGTTATGATGCCTTGTTTTTTTTAAATGTGTGTGTGTGTGTGTTGGGCTAGAAAACATGTCGGCATGACAACAAGGGAAAGCCTGCACAGTAAGCAACATGTGCTCTAATCTAACGCGTTAGTCACTGGAGAGGATTACATCTCAGCAGAAAGTGTTGGTGCTGCACTTTAAAGCCATAACACAGAACAATGTGCTCCATTCACTGCACACACACACACACACACACACACTCATGCACATTCCCCGGGTCTGCTGACTCCTGCTTTCAGGCGGAACTGACACGCATGTCGTAATGCTGAGAGAAACGCAAACCACATCACTGACAGGCATGAGTCCGAATAATGTTACACGCTCTGAAGAGTGTTGCATCACACAACAGAGGAGCTCTACATGAGATGCATTTAAATATCTTAAACCCTTCCTGACCATCTGCTATAAATTCTGCTGTCAAAACAGAAGTGCAGGAAAGCGTCCCGGCTCATGTTTCTGGGCAGAGCCCGACATGCACTCGCTGTCAGCGTGTTCTCGGCTTGGCAGCGCCTCGTTCAGCGGAGCGTGTTCCCGATCTCTGGCCGTCTGCCAGTGTAGGGTTGGTTTGTTTTTCCACGGATGGGTGAGGTTCATACTAACTCTCTTACTTCCTCATGAGTGCCTGCAAAAACAAGTCCCACTCCTGAGTCGCCTCGCCCCAGAAATCACATGTGCTGGCCGGACAGAAAGACGGACAGTTTTGACATAATTCCACGTTTCATTAACAAAAGCCCTCTATCTACAGCATACACTCATTTGGAAGAGACAGCTTGTTTCGATTTATGGCTTTGATTTTCATGCGGTTTTAGAGTAAAACGTGATTTTGAAAATATATATTTCATTAAAAAAAATTCACTTCAGCAATAATCTGCCACGTGTCAGAGACTGAATCTGTTGCTCCAAAGCATTCAAGATTTACAATAGTTTAAGTTGGAAATTTAATTTTCAGGTCTACGCTCAAAAAGTGAATAAATGGATTATAAATACAGCTTAAATATAATTTAGTATAAAAAAAATATCCCCTAAAAAAATATGAAATAAAAAACATTATGAAACAAAAATATAGTACATTCATTTCATTGACAAATTTTTTTTTTTAAATCGAAGAGCACCAGAGGGTTAAACCATTTTTTGTTCAGTGTAATTAAAGCTTGTGTTTTGGAAGAGCAGCACCTCTGACCTACATGCAGCCCAGCAGAACTATTGGCCAACTCACTTTCAGTTATGCATAAATGCATGAAAGAATTTAGAAAGGCAGAACCACGTGGTCTAGACTCGTTGTCTTCACTATGGGACTTTCCATAATTTTGCCAGGCTTCATGAATCACATGCTCTTGGCAGGCACGAATCCGGCTTTGAGGCTGAACGAAGTCCAGTAGATGAATAATCGACAGACACACAAGTGCATGCTGAAACTATTAAATAAACCAGTCAAAACTGCAGTAATTTCCCTGAACTGTGTCAGACTCAAAGGCTCATTCCGGCGGTCGTGTTGTTTTATGTATTTGAGGTTATGGAAGAGTTAAAGTGATGACGTTGGTTGGAATGTGGAACTGTGAGGATCCTAAGGTCACATTTACTCACAGCACATTTAAAACTATTGCACTGGATCATTGGATCTGTAATTGGGTCATTCCTGTACTGCAGAACCCCATTAACTCTACATAGGGTTTAAAAATCAATACAACTTGATTATTTTTGTACACAATGACAAGAAAATTAACATGAAGAGCTAAAGTTAAACTTAAAGATCATATTTGTTAACCATTAATTTTTCGTTTGAGTGACAAAACAAACTAATACCATTAAAACATCCAATAATGCAACTATTTTCTGATGTTTGTGAGGTTGTTTCCACACAACGTTTTCATAACTTTAATGGGAACGTTGGTAAAACGTTTTATAGCCTATATTATTTACGTTCCCTAAAATATTTACGTTAGCTAAGCTAGCGACAACGCAGTAAATAAAGTGATTACGAAAAAAAAGGATTTCCGTCTTTAAAACGTCTGAGTTCAACATTTTATCGAAAATATTAAGTCATTGTGACATGGAATGGGTTAACACTGCATGGTAGGAAAGCTATTCCATTCAGTCAGATTCAAAAATGTGCTTTACTGAAATAATCTAACGTCCTAGTAACATTTATATTCCTCGCATAGCAAGGCAGACGGACCTACGCCGTGAATACGCACTTTTTTGGCATGTGTTCCACCTTTTTGTCGATGTTTTTGATGGTTTTTCGCTCTCATTCACCGCGCCGTTCTGTGAGGAGGGAGCGCGGCGCGCATGCGCAGACCGAGCTCTCGAAGACTCAAGTAAATAGAAGCGTCGCGGTGACGTCACCGCTCGCACACCGAGAGCTCGCGGGCTGGAGCGCGCACACTGCCATGAACTTCGGAGCGTAACTTCACCGTTTTTCTCGCTTTTTTCGGACGGGGCTGGGGAAACTACACCGAGATATATTATTATTATTTTTTCCTGATATAAACGCGCCACATTTGGAGATTTTTTTTTGCATATTTCGCCGTTTGTGTCCAGCAGCATGTCGTCCGCGGCGGTCGCTGCCTCGCGCAGGCAATCGTGTTATTTGTGCGATCTTCCCCGCATGCCGTGGGCGATGATCTGGGATTTTACCGAAGCCGTGTGTCGCGGGTGCGTCAACTACGAAGGAGCGGATCGGATCGAGTTTGTGATCGAGACCGCACGACAGCTAAAGCGTGCTCACGGCTTCCAGGAGGGCAGATCACCGGGACCGGGGGGCAAACCGGGGAAGGACATACAACCCATCAACCACACGGACCCGGGCTCACGCCCTCCGCAACCACTGGATCGGTACCCGCTCGCGTCGGATAGACCCCCGAGACTGGGCCCGGAGTACCAGCCCCGGCAAGCGAACGGGATCCCGGTGCCAAACGGGTTCCCGAAGCCCGACGAGCCCCCGGAGCTGAACCGCCAGAGCCCGAACCCGCGCCGGACCGGAGCCGTGCCGCCCAGTCTGGTTCCTCTAGTCAACGGGACCCTGCCAGTGCACGCGCTTAACGGGAGATCGGTGCAGATGGGCATCCCACCGGAGCATGCGGGCAAACGTGCGGACGACATGAAGGAGAAACACAGCATGAGCGACGCGAGCGACGCACACAAGCGCGTCGAGGACTGGACGCAGAAGGGCAAGACGGTGCGAGACCTGATGGCGCTGCAGAGCCTCGACTCCCGGTTCAAGAAGGAGCACGCGGCGCTGCAGCACCGGCTCGGGTACGAGAGTGGCTCCGGGGCCCTGAAAACAGGTACGGCTCGTGCGTATAAACCCGCGCATGCATGTGGTGCTTATGCTTATGCATCCATGCAATGTTTGGGGTAGTAAAAAAACACACAAACTCGATGTTCTGCGTCTGTATCGTCATCATTCAAGCTTTAGTCATCAGAGCATGCTGTAGTTTCATCTGTAAAAGAATTTGAGATGGTAAAAAAAACTTCATATCATGTCTTATTTACACATGCATATGTCGTTTAAAACATTAATGCATGCTTTCAAACTAGATTTTGTTCAAACTGGATTCAATCTTTAGAATAATATGAGATGTTGTAACACGCCATATTATTCTTCTATTGTTTATAACGCATGCATTTGTTTGCGAAACAGTATCAAACATTAGAGCATGCTTTCAAACTCTAGATTTTCTGTTCACACTCGAACTGGACGCGATCTTTAGAATATCTTATCTGTCTTATTTACACATGCCTCGGTGTTTAAAACAATGTTTTCAAACTCAATGCTTCATGCACATTAAAACTTAATGCATTCAGTCTTTAGATGAGTGTGAGATTTCAGAGCATGTGTTAAACTCTAGATTATGCATGCGTTCATAATGTTTGTAAATGTGCTTTGTGGCTTGACATGCCGTTTCATCATCCGGGGCGCATCTTGTGCCAACAATGGCCACACATGAAGCGCTGGACTAGTTTAGTCGAGGTTTCCGTAATACATTAACTAATGAAGCTTATTGTTACCAATAAAAATGTATTGTATTTTGTCTAAAGCCAAAAACAGAGCCAGTGACGGTCATGCATGAAGCGTCACACTAGCTTAGTGGAGTTACCGTCTCTAAGCCAGTGTCTCTCTCTCTCTCTCTCTCTCTCTCTCTCTCTCTCCAGACCGCGGTAAACACTCGCGGGGCATTAAAAGGAAACCGTCTCCTGAGCCGGACGGCGAGGGAACCGCGGCTAAACTCAACGGGGAGGCTCCGCCGTGGCTCCCGTCTCCATCCGAGGTGCTCAAGATGTCGACCGCGGCGTTACCGGGATTCGTATCCGCTCCGCCGTCGACGATCTCCCCGCACCCACGCACCACCCCCCCCGAGCCCACCGCGCAGAACGGCCAGTCGCCCATGGCCGCGCTCATCCTAGCCGCAGATAACGCCGGCACCGGCTCGCCCAAAGACCAGGTGCACTCGACGACGGCGAGCCGGAGGAACACCGGAAGCCCCCCGTCGCCCGCGGCACAGCGCCGGCTAGCTCTCGGCGCGCCCATGGACCCGCAGAGCGCTCCCGACTCCTCGGTGCCGCCCGGGAGCGTGCCGTTGTGCTGCACCCTGTGCCACGAGCGCCTCGAGGACACACACTTCGTCCAGTGCCCGTCCGTGCCGTCACACAAGTTCTGTTTCCCGTGTTCCCGCGAGAGCATCAAACAGCAGGGCGCCACGGGAGAGGTTTACTGCCCTAGCGGAGAGAAGTGCCCGCTAGTCGGATCCAACGTGCCCTGGGCGTTCATGCAAGGAGAGATCGCCACCATTTTAGCGGGAGACGTAAAGGTGAAAAAGGAACGAGACCCTTGATTTCGCTTTGCGTTTGCGTTTGACACCAATCACACTGCACACCACCCCAGCGATCGGACATGTACATATGAACTCAAGGGAACTTGGTAAACATGGCTGTATAATTTTTTTCCCTTTTTTTTTTTTGAATATATTGTGTTTCTATATTTTTTTGGAGGATAATATGGTATGTATGTACGCACTATTCCCCCATTCAGTGGTTGTTCAGAGCGAGCGCTCGTGTACTAGTAGAACTGGTGGCAGTCCATGTTTAAACACAGAATGTGACTAATACTCTTTAAGCACTTGGCAAAAAACTGAAACGCTTTTAGCTGTATTGTATGCACTTGTTTAAGAATTGCCAAATACAATTTCTGACCTTGTAATAACAATCTGACGTGTGTGTGGTTGGCTTATTGTCTGCCCTCGCTGAATCATGGATGACGCAGCGACCTCAACGAGGGCCAAAAGGGAAGGTTTAGTCTCGGTGCATGCTGGGAATTCATTGCCTCGATAATGGTAACTGATATCACAGCAATTTGCAAAGCTAAGGTAACCAAAGAATGCTTGATTTGGAAGAGTATCTCTGTCTTTCCCCGAACACACAAGCTGTGACTTGTAAGGCACATTGTTTGCGTCCCTCATGTGGAGAAACCCAACGCTGAGCAAGACGACACTCGCGTCTATTTCTGTTCTCACGCCGCCGCTAGAAGCTCGTAAGCGATCTGTCCTTTGGCCTTTTTCCGTGGATAAAGCCGCTTTCAGCTGCGCTACAGTCACATGCTCTCAGGATATTTGAACATCTGAAGAGATAACACTTTACAATAACATCCCATTAGTTAATGCATTACAATCTGCAATATGTTTGTTGCTCTTTACTTTAGTAGATCTTTAAGATTAATGGATGCTTTATGGAACTTGATTGTAAAGTTATAGTAATACAGAGAAACACTTAATCCTGCTTTTTCCAGTTTTGCACTAATCAGCTTTTGTTACATTTAATGGGAACAATTAAATCAAATTGAACCGTTGAAATTCATTAATGGCGTGTGTGCTGAAACGAAGCGTTGTCCGTCTGACGACATGCCTGGATAAAGTGTGTGTTCACGTGATGGCTATTCCTGAGTCACGGCCGCCTCCTCTTCTCTTCTCTGATGGATGGAGATTGTGTTCGCACACGTGCTCCGGTTAACCCTTTCACAGCCAGCCTGACCTGAGAACCGCGCTGGCTTATAGTTTCATTGCTTTTTGGCATACTTGAGTGTGTTTACAGTGAAACATCTTCATTCCTCAACATATTTGTTGTGTTTTTTTATCCAGTGTTTAATTCAATTGCGTCTATACACAGAAAAAAGTATGCTTTTCTTACTTTTCCAGTCCAAATATATACAAATTCTTAAATTAAGATGCATTTATAGATGAGTAAAATGACATATGTCTTGTTTTCTGGGTAAATCAATCAAAATTGAGTTTTGAGAATTGAGCAAAATTATCTGCCAATGGGGTAAGAAAAATAATCTTGATTCAAACAGAAACAACATGATTTTTCTTAGCTCATTGGCAGATAATTTAGGTTTTTTTAAGCAACAACTCACTTAATTTTGATTTATTTAAACAGAAAACAAGCCTCATCTAGTAAGTGCATCTTGATTTAAGTATTTGTATGTATTTTGACTGGAAACAAGACAAATACTAAGTAAGAAAAGCATTTTCTGCAGTGTAGACGTGTGTGTTGCGAGATATGTCATCATAGCACAGTGGCAACAAGCAGGCGTTTGTATCCGAACCAAAAGCAAATATTGCTGGTGTGATTCAGACTAGGGTGACCAAACGTCCTGTTTTTTTTATAAAGTGATGAAAATGTCCTGGTTTTCATTGGGCCATTAAGAAAGAAAAACAGGATAAAGAGGAAGAAGAAAACTAAATTGTGCCGAGTGTCCTGGTTTTCGATAATCAAAATATGGTCACCCTAATTCAGACCAGATTCAGAAAGAAGATAGTAATATTTACATGTCCGTTAGACTAAACTGGGAAGGGTCACAGCACTTAGGTATTGTCCTATTGTTAGTTTGACTGCTTCTGTTATCGCTCCTGATAAAAGCGTCTGCTAAATGATTCGGACAGAAGAGCTTCTGAAACCCGACACCTCATGGGAACAGACTCGGGGATGAAGCGCTCGACTCCGGTTACGCCAAAGCTCTTGCTCTCTCTTTCTCTTTTCTTCGCTGGTTACTGTCAGACGGATGTGTTCACCCGTCACACCAATTTACAACTTTTCCATGTTTCACAATGTCGTTAATTTCTTTATGGTGAGATGACTGGAGCTCCAGACATTCAAGGTCAACTTATCTGATTTGATAAATATTTAATTTCCAAACTTTTGCAAAGCTGAAGAGTTTTAGAAACACATAAACTCCACTATGGAGACTTTTTGAGTTTTCACTGCTTGTTTATGTAGGGCTTGGTTTCTTTAGACTAAAACGATAGAAAATAAAGAGGAATACAGTCGGCTTCCAGAGGTAGCAATTCACTCTAAAATGTTTGTTTTTTTCACAGCGAATGCCATTAAAGAACAAACTTTAGGTTCCTCAAAGAACCTTTCATGGAACTGATCTTAAAATAACCCCTTTTTTTCTTAGTGTGAAGATTCTTTAAATAACATTTTTGCACTTAAAAGAACCTTGTACCATCTGTGGAGTCTTTCTTTAGATTATTATAATGTTCTTCACATGACTCTTTGGGGAACCAATGGTTTTATTTAAGGGGTTCATGGACTTTTAAAGTTCTTCATTGAACCTTTAATTTTAAGAGCATAACATATAAACCTTTTAAAGTCCAGCGTTTAATGTTGTTTATGTGTCTATGTGGTGTTTTTAATACGCTTTAAGACACACATGTGTAAGTTCATAAGTCGACAGCATTGCTGAGTATTTCCTCCTTAAAACTGCAGTGAACCAAAGACAGTCTCAAAAACACGGTTTGAAATCGCTGGTGTTTCTGACGTCACAAACGACCTTGTAACCAATCAGATCAACGTGTGATCGTCAACCAGTGGATCTCTGAGCTGAGTGAGGGAGTGGAGGCGGGGCTCATTTGCATATTCATAGAACCGTGCATACTAAATGAGGCAAGGGTGTCAAGTTACATTCAAGATATTTTAAGACATGATGACATTTTTAGCAAGGAAAACCCTTAAATATGAGTTTCAAGGGATAAAAATGATTGACATGGGGGACTTTAAGAAAGATCTGTTATTCGTTCTGAGGTTACGTGATATAATATGCATATGCTTAAAACTATTGAGTTATGCGATATGTTCCCAGATAACAAAAATACGTTTGTTTGCAAAATGTTTTTTTCAAGGGAGCGTTCCATTTTATCAAAACGTTGCTTTTCGATGTTCGACGTTTAAAAACCGTTAGATGAACTTCTAACGAAATATTTCAGAATAAAAATATTCCATTTATGATGCTAACGTTTTGAGAACATTATTAAAGACCAGATAACTTGTGGTCGTTCTATTAGCGTCACTGGAAGAACGTTTGTTCATAACTCTCGATGTTGCTGTTCAGTTTCGTCATCGGCCATGCTTCAGTTCATCCATTCATAAAATTAAAAAATCTGTTTATTTAGTACTTTTTTGCATCAGACATTGTTGGTTTCGTTCATGCCTTAAAACTCCTTGCTAAAGGATTGTTCATGTAGGAGGACTGAAGGCCTCAGTGATCTTGTTTGCCACGTCAGCGCTTTTGTCCATTTGGCCTCAGGGTTTCTGGTGTATCACACACACACACACACACACACACACACACACACACACGGGAGGGGCAGAAGAAAAGCCAAACACCCGGATCGCATTCCTCAGTGTCCCAGCGAGAGCAGGAATGCGGATGGGATCAGATATTTCCAGCAGTTGCTCTCTCTATAATTAGCCAGAATACAGGCGAAGCGTCAGCATCAATCACACACACTGAACACCAAGAAAGGCCGTCGTGTCCCGGCGCCTGCGGGCCTGAATCTGGAGGACCACCAAATATAGCGCTCGCACACGCCGGGTCCGGGACGGGTCCTGAACGCCACGTGTTCCTCCCGCCGGGACAGCACACCTCAGCTGGAGCAGAAATACTGCAGTACTATAGTTTTTAGTAATATTTCTTTCTACGGCTATTTTAGTGAAGTATTTATTTAGTTTAGTATAGAGATGCTAGACATATCTATTCAATGCAAGGTTAAACCCTCTGGTGCTCTTCGCGTGTCGGACAAAAATGACCCAATTTTTTATTTTATTTTTTGTCAATGAAATGAATGTACTATGTTTTAGTTTGATTGTGTTTTTTAAGTAATATTTTGTATTTTTAGGGGATTTTATGGTACTAAATTATATTTACGCTGTATTTACAATCACTTTTTCAGCGTAGACCTAAAATTAAATTTCCAGCTTAAACTGTGGTAAATAATTTTAGAGCTTTAGAGCGACAGACTGAAGTTTGGTCTCTTTTCAAAGACGACACTTGGCAGATTATTGCTGAAGTGACAAAAGTTCAAAAAAGTGAACTTAAAACAATTTTACGTGAATTGTTATGAAAAATGCACATTTCTACACAATTTTTACATGAAATATATATTTTCTAAATCATGTTATACTCTTAAACTGCAAGAAAATCAAAGCCATAACTCTACACCAGTGTGTTTCGCATGTGAGCTAGCCTGGGAAAACCCAGACAACTTCCGGCAAATTTAGATGTGCTCTGAAAGTTAGTCTGGCAAAGAGCTCATTCAAGCCCATTTCCAATCCGCCGAAATCACGGCACCAATCAGAAGCGTTGGGGCGGGCTTTACACGATGAGGACAGCGCTGGGATTTTGAAGCAGATTTTGTAGCCTACATTACAAAGATGGATGCCGCCGTCGAACATCACTCGTTCCAATCAGCTATCGCGTCTGTTTTAAGACATTTGAACGTTTCCTTTTAGTTAAAAACCGAGCAAAGAACAACACTCGGAGATGTGTCTCCGCCGCTCTGCATACGTCATCTCCTTCATCGCTCTGATTGGGTTTAGGTCTATCCGTTGGTGACGCCCCTCTGGAAATGATTTGTCTATGACGCTTTGCCAGACCATAACTCAGTTACACCTGAGAATGCTCTGGTTTTAACCAGGCTACATGTGAGCTGATCTCTCAGTAAACGAGCGTCAGTGAGAGTGTGTTCGGCTGCAGTTCCACACGCTTCCACTAGAGGAAACTCTCTCAGACCGCAGGAGCACAAGTGTGACTGTTGTTCAGGACCATTAAACCTGTTCAGATCATGGCCGTGACTTTTTGTTGTGTTCACATAACAAGTGTCAAAACCTCTACCAAGTTTCGTACCATTCCAATGAAGTAAAAAAAAAAGTAAAATGTTGCGGTCAAAAATGGCCGAAGAGCACCAGAGATTTGGTGAAATAGCCAGACTATCTCGTTATCGTGAAAGCGCTTATGGATCTACTAATGAAGGTTATGTGGGTTACTGAGAGCAATATTTTAGGCTTGATTGAGAATAACCAATCAGACGGCCAGACTGAGCGACAGATGAAGCCCTCGGGGACTCCATCATTACTCAAAGCCGCTGCTCATAAGAGATGTAGTTTCGTCTCAACATGTGGCCGACTTGTCTTTTACAAACCGAAGCTTTTCCACGCACAGTTCAGAGAGATCGTGTGAATCCTCTCCCCTCATCCCTCCATTATCCAGTGCACTGGAGCTCCTCGGAGACGGGAACACTATCCGGCTCTTTCTCCCGAACTCTGGACACGGTGTCCCGTTACAGGATCCAGATCTCACACCGGGCCTTTAGAGAGGATCTCGGACTGAAGACGGTGTGTTTCCATGCCAGAGGTGAGCAGTGTGGGGGAACGTTACTTAAAGTGCATTACAATAGTGCGTTACTCCCTTAAAAAGTAAATAATTGCGTTATACTTTTAGAAAGGTAATGCGTTACGCTACTTTTTCTCACCTGGGCTGGGCTCGTTTTTTTATTACAAAAAAGTTATATTATTGGGCAAATGTAAAACCCTTTCACACCAAAAGTGAAGTGCAAGTGAGACGAGGAAATGCTCACATTTAGTCTAGAACTACAATAACCATCATGTTCACACACACACACACACACACACACACAAACCGTTACAGACACAAACACTGTCACACACACACACACACAACGCCTCTGCACTTCGATTTGTCTCAACATGAGGACACGAGAGCTGTCAGTCAATGAATGGGAAAACAAAAGTACTTGAGTTACTTATTTGAAAAAGTAAGTCAGATATTGTGTTGTATATTTTAAAAGTAATGCGTTACTTTAGTTACTTGAAGAAGTAATCTGATTACATGACTCCAGTTACTAGTGACTTCCTCTCGCCTGGAGGTTTGGCTGCCGTGGGTCTCGGATGTGTCAAAGCTTAAACGCAGTGGATATAATATCCGCCCAGCGAGAGAAAGAAGGGATGAGGAAGCGAGAGAAAGAAGGGATGAGGAAGCGAGAGAAAGAAGGGATGAGGGAGCGAGAGAAAGAAGGGAT
>NW_026607087.1:122500-135000 GCF_029890125.1 Rhinichthys klamathensis goyatoka
AGTGGGCGGAGCTAAAGAGCTCTTTTGGCGCCATTTGCTTTGTTGCGACTCTTTGATTGGTGGAATTTCAACACAGCATCATGGGTAATGTAGTCTTTCACCATCATAACAACCCTGTAAAAATGTTTAGATTTTTTGTGATTTTAACTGTGGACTGTAAAAATATATATATTATACATAATTTATATTATATATGAATATAAATATTTTATACATAACACATTTTTCTTAAATATATACATGCATATGTGTGTAGTTATACAAAATAATTAAATATTAAATATATAAAAAATAATCGCGATTAGTCGTTGCTCAGCACTAATATCTACACATTTCGACCCTAAGTGCAGATTATATGTTACCAGACACATCTTCTTCTTCTTCTTCTTCCTTTGCATGATGAATGCCCCTCGCTCTGCCACCAAACCTCTCTATTTATAGTCCTGATGTGAGACGAGGCCTCAGGAATCCTCTGAGGTTCACATGACGGATGAAATCATCACTAACTACAGTCTCTCTGTTCTCTCCGCGCTGCTCACGCTGAGTCCAGCTGGGAAATGGAAATGAGTGTGGCTTTTTGTCCTCGCGACATGAGAAGCGCTGGTGGAGGGAGGGAAGAAGAGAAGAGAAGAAGAGAAGAGAAGAGAAGAGAAGAGAAGAGAAGAGAAGAGAAGAGAAGAGAAGAGAAGAGAAGAAGAGAAGAGAAGAGAAGAGAAGAGAAGAGAAGAGAAGAGAAGAGAAGAAAAGAAAAGAGAAGAAAAGAGAAGAGAAGAAAAGAAAAAGAGAGCAAAAACAACACAGAGCAAAACAGATATCGACGAGAGAGAGAGAGAGAGAGAGAGAGAGAGAGAGAGAGAGAGAGAGAGAGAGAGAGAGAGAGAGAGAGAGAGAGAGAGAGAGGAGAGAGAGAGAGAGAGAGAGAGCGAGCGAGAGAGAGAGAGAGAGAGAGAGCGAGAGAGAGAGAGAGAGAGAGAGAGAGAGAGAGAGAGAGAGAGAGAGAGAGAGAGAGAGAGAGAGAGAGAGAGAGAGAGAGAAAGCAATTTGAATTGAATTGAATTGAGAGAGAGCGAGAGCGAGCGAGAGAGAGAGAGAGAGATTGACAGTCAGTGTTTCGAGCAGGATTGGATCAGCTGATAAAGTGAGGCGATGATAAGGAGTTCTCCAGAACAGGGAAGACGTGACAGACTCTGGATCTTTAGTTTCACACTTCACAAACGCTTCAGTCACACACTAGATATGAGCTCCAGACGTCTGAAAACACCAGCATATAACATCTAACCAAATATCCTATATAATATATAGTGTCTGTCTATACATTATATCTGTCTGTCTATACATTATATCTATCTGTCTTTACATTATATCTATCTATCTATCTATCTATCTACGGTATATATATATATATATATAGACAGGTAGATATATATATATCTACCTGTCTATCTGTCTATTCAGTTCAGATGCTGTCTTAACTTACTTTATAAACATTAGACAGTGAGGCTGCTCACTATAAATTGGAACAGAGACTGAGATAAACATGTTAGTTGGATGAAAGAGTTTTGGAGCAGAAGATGAGGAGCTCAAAGAGAGAACGAGGATAAACTCACTCTCAGCTCCTGTTACATAATCTCCTGACTGTGAATAATAGACCTCTCTCTCTCTCTCTCTCTCTCTCTCTCTCTCTCTCTCTCTCTCTCTCTCTCTCTCTCTCTGTCTGTCACCAGGGGTCTCATTACTGTGCCAATCTGAAATATTACTTCATTCCTTCTCATTTCTCCGGCTCTCTCCAGACAGAATCCTGACAGCTTGATTATTCAAGAGCGTTTCCCACATCCAGACACAGGAGGTTTAGTTTAGAGATCTTCGTTGACGCTGGGAACGAGAGGAAAAGGAATTTACTGAATTGCAAAAGTCTGCCTGTCCGTCTGTTTACTTACTTTGCACATAGAGAATGTCTAAATAACTTTATTTTCTCTAGTTCTATTGAATATTTGAATATTCCAGTAGTAAGTGTGCATGATCACTGTGTCCACATCTCCTGCTCTGTATAATCCCAGAGGATTTCTCCCAGGCATTCGCTGGACTGTGGCCCGGAGCAAGAGTTATGCTATGCACGTCCTCTCCGATTCCTAAACAAAGAAAATGTTAATAACAGACTCTGTTTGGACAGTGAAGAACTCAAGTATAAACTCTCTTCATTGTTGTTTGTGCACATCTGGATTTGGGAAAGGCCCTGTGTGTCTCCTCCTCCGGGATCACGCTTGTGGGAAGAAAGGTTCCAGTGTCGTGCAGTGCAGCTCGACTGTGTGTGTGTGTGTGTGTGTGTGTGTCTGGATCAGTGAGATCGGCCTGTGTTGTTATTGCCGGAGTCTCTGAAGCTCGTGTGAAGGCTCCACCCTCTTCTGAATGGAGGCGGAGCTAAAGCTCATTTGCATTTAAAGGGACACACACACACGGAGTGTTTTTGCTCACATCCAAAAAGTGGCAAATTTGACAAGATATAATAAATGATCTGATATTTTGAGCTGAAATTTCACACACACACATTCTGGGGACGCCATAGATTTATATTACATCTTGTGAAAAAGGGCATATGTCAACTTTACATGGTGCCTATTTAGAGAAGACAAACCAGACGGATGGTGCATGTTATAGTCGAGTCGCCTTCATTTATACAGCGCTTTAACAATATGTTCCACAGCAGCTTTACAGTGATAACAGGAGATTACAGTAACAGAGATTTGGCTTTACAGCAGCTCTAGAATAAAGTTATAGTCCAGCTAAAGTTAGTTTCGATTGAATACTCCCGCAGATGTTGGGACAGAGCCGAGTTTGTCTTGAGCTGAGAACATGATGCTTCTTCTGTGAACCGGTTATGTTTATATTTAGCGCTCGCTGGTCCGTCATCAGGATGTTTAGCGGCGTCACATTTCACTGCCAGTTCAAGCATCCAGATCGTCTGATTTCCTCAGAAGAAGGAGATTTATAGAAGCTGATCGCATGTCCGAGTGTGTGTGTGTGTGTGTGTGTGTGTGTGTGTGTGTGTGTGTGTGTGCTCAGCTGCTCAAGGACTCTTCTCGGACATTACCCAGCAAGCAGTTTTGCGTTTAGGTTTTCAACTGTTACACACAGAATCCTCACTTGTCACACAATTTCTGAAACCTGACACTCAAACACCAGAAACACACACCAGATCTGCACAACCACACACTCATTCTCAGCCTTCGACTCAATTTTCAATTTCATAAAACACCTTTGCACACCACAACACACACATCTCTAACACACAAATCTATGTTGATTTCCTTTTTCAAACACAATCTATCAAAACACCACAGTAATGCATCAGAGCCTCACACACACACACACACACACACACACACACACACACACACACACACACACACTCCTCACACACACACACACACACACACACACCACACACACACACACACACACACACACACACACACACACACCACACTCCTCACACACACACACACACACACACTCCTCACACACTCCTCACACACACACACACACACACACACACTCACACACACTCCTCACATGTGCAAACACTCATCGCTTTACTGAACACCAGCCAATCATGGCTTTAGAATAGGTCTATTACTGTAATAGGTCAAAGGTCGAGTTATGGGTTTTTCGGACTGTAATACTGTATTCACAACCACACATGCTTACAGTAAAAAAATTAATAGATTGGTTTCAATCTTGCTTTCGTTTTTACCGTGAATTCTTTAACATCTCTGACAATTACTTTCAATCTTGTCCAGAAGTGTACGTGAAAGATCAGCTTTAGGTTTTGAATAACTGTGTGTTTATGATATATCCAGAAATATAATATTATGGCAAAGGTGTTTGCAACGTAACACATGTGTGTGCTTTTGAGATGTGTGTGATATTTTGAGTGCAGTGCTTCGTTAGCAGGAGATGTGAGGCATTTCGCTTTTTGTGTGCAATTCTTGGATTTGTGTGTAAAGTTTTGAAAATGTGTGTAAGCCGATGAAAAACCTGTAAAAGAGCGTCCAGACACAGCAGACGTCCAGGCTAACACAAGGCTGTCAGTGTTAATGTAATAGACGTCTAAATCATCGCCCAAAAATAGACTAGTCATCATCAGTTAGATATAAAGAGTGTAGAAATGAACCCAAACCCTGTAACCACTGCTGACATGACGGAATATCACAAGTTATTCTCGCAAAAATGACATGCAACCAAATTCAAGGTTATTTAGGCTAGAAGTGTGTTACTCACAGCCGGACTATATCGGGTCTATAGTTAACCGAGACGAGGCTATTGCATGCTGGGTAAAGAGAGTGCATGTCGGAGGACACCGGATCGGGATCGGGATCTGGGAGAAGAGCCAGGAGGTTGAGTAAGAGGAGAGAGAGACTCGCGTTCAGGGACACACACACTCACGCATGCATACTTTCGAGCACACACACACACACACATATATTGAGTGAAAAGAACTGTTTTTAATTGGATTAAACTATTTTTATTGATTCGCAGTGTATTCTGGGACTGGATTTGTATAATTGAAGCATGTGAGACTGCTGTAATTGAGTGTGATGGCCTTACTGGAGCTCTGAGTCTGGAGCCGATCATCATCCGTTCCTGGAAACATCCCGTCGGGTTCTAGGAAAAACTGTGTGTCTGCCAGTTCTGCGGCTCTCCTGCACACACACACACACACACACACACATGCCTGCGCACACACACACACACACAGCTGGACTGAAAGCAAAACATCATGTGATCTTCTGACTGCCAGCCACAGATTTTAACACTTTACAGTGAGGTTTAAAACGCGACCACTAAGGTTTATATGTTATTTCTCATTTTAAACAGTTGAATTGTAAATACAATAAGCATAGGCTAACAATGTCAAAGAATGAATCACCACGTGTGTGTGCGTGTGCGTGCGTGCGTGTGTGTGTGTGTGTGTGTGTGCGTGCGTGTGTGTGTGTGTGTGTGTGTGTGTGTGAGACACTGCTCTGACATCTGTGTGATCAGCAGAAGGGAAAGCTGTGTTATATCGAGTCTCTTCATCTGATGTCTGGAGATGTTGTGTGTGTCGCTCAGTCGCTCGATGGAAAAGTGTCGTGGTGTTTTCCTCTTTATCCTCTCTCAAGCACAGATCATGAGTGTGTGAATGCGTTACACGTGTGTGAGTTTGAACATGTTAAATTACAGAAAGGGTTAGTGTTACAAAAAGTGCAACAAATTAATGTGAAAAAAAGATTTTTCAAAGTTGTACATAAAAAAAACATTATTATTGGAGTACGTTTTACAAAAAAAATGCTATTTCAGTTTTTCAACTTGCTTAGAAAGTTAATAGCAATAGTTAAAAGCTTCCAGTGTTCGTTATTTCAGGAAAACTGTTGCTCTTTCATCAAGCTCTTCCGATGTTTTCCCAGTTTAATCCCCGAGAGTCATTCTGTAATCTTCAAATGTGGAAACATCATTTCCTGATGGATGTCGTCATTCCCAGACACACGACACGCACACACACACACACACACACACACACAGCAGGAGATTGAGCTGCTGTTACTGTAATGAAGGGAGGAACAGACAGGATTAATACTGGAGAGCCAAAGCTTTTATGAGGGTAAAAGCTGGGAAAGAGTTCAGTGTGGAGAGAGGGAAGAGAAGAAGAAGAAGGAGAGAGGGAAGAGAAGAAGAGAGGGACACAGTCGAATGCCTTCTCCAAATCCACAAAGCACATGTGGATTGGTTGGGCAAACTCCCATGAACCCTCCAGCACCCTGTAGAGAGTATAGAGGGAATGCATTAACGTCACTTCCCCGCCGGAACACGCCCCCCTCAGCGGGACTGAGTGGCAGAAGAGCTGCTGCGTGACTGGAGTTAATAGGGGAAACTGCGTTAACGCGAGTAAAACAAACTATTATCAGTTTAAACTAAAAGTTGGACTCGATATAGTGTTCCTTACAACTTATCAAAGATCCAGTGATCCATGGATATTGACATGCAGCCAGGAATCGTGTTTCCTGACATTTATATGTGCCTGATTTCGACGCCGGGGAAATAAATGAAGACAATTTGCCTGTAAACGTTTTATATAAATACAATATAGATAGGTCTAAATCCGAGTGATCACTTACATTAATGTTATACTGTATATCATCATATCGTCCAGCCCTAAAACTTGTATAGTTTTTTGTCAGTGTTTATTTAAAAACATCCAATTATGTAGAATATAGTCTGTTCTGTAGCTTTTTGCAGTCTGTAGAAATATACAGTACCTCAGATTTCTGGTCAAATCTAGTTGTACAGTCAATCGCAAAGCTCTTTCCCGTTTTAGATGTGTTTTGTGTGATTTTCACGGCGTTCACACTGAAAACAAATGCTGCCGCTCAGTCTTTTTGCCACTTGTGGGCGTGACCGCATTCACTCCGGCCGACGCTGACGTCATGCGCATACCCTCTATAGAGCTGGTCCAGTGTTCCACGGCCGGGACGAAAACCGCACTGTTCCTCCTGAATCCGAGGTTCCACTATCGGCTGTATTCTCCTCTCCAGTACCCTGGGATAGACTTTCCTGGGGAGGCTGAGAAGTGTGATCCCTCTGTAGTTGGAACACACCCTCCGATCCCCCTTCTTAAAAAGAGGGACCACCACCCCGGTCTGCCATCCCAGAGGCACTGTCCCCGACCCTCAGCCGAGACAGAGATTCACATAAGTAACAATAAACTTTTTCTTAATGTATAACAACTTTACACAAAATGTGCACATACTTTGGGGTGTCACATAGACAGTGTTGGTAGGGCACTGCTTCCCCCTCCTGGCGCCGGACGGTTTGCCAGAATCTCTTCGAGGCCAGCCGATAGTCCTTCTCCATGGCCAGCCGATAGTCCTTCTCCATGGCCAGCCGATAGTCCTTCTCCATGGCCAGCCGATAGTCCTTCTCCATGGCCAGCCGATAGTCCTTCTCCATGGCCAGCCGATAGTCCTTCTCCATGGCCAGCCGATAGTCCTTCTCCATGGCCAGCCGATAGTCCTTCTCCATGGCCAGCCGATAGTCCTTCTCCATGGCCAGCCGATAGTCCTTCTCCATGGCCAGCCGATAGTCCTTCTCCATGGCCAGCCGATAGTCCTTCTCCATGGCCAGCCGATAGTCCTTCTCCATGGCCAGCCGATAGTCCTTCTCCATGGCCAGCCGATAGTCCTTCTCCATGGCCAGCCGATAGTCCTTCTCCATGGCCAGCCGATAGTCCTTCTCCATGGCCAGCCGATAGTCCTTCTCCATGGCCAGCCGATAGTCCTTCTCCATGGCCAGCCGATAGTCCTTCTCCATGGCCAGCCGATAGTCCTTCTCCATGGCCAGCCGGTAGTCCTTCTCCATGGCCAGCCGGTAGTCCTTCTCCATGGCCAGCCGGTAGTCCTTCTCCATGGCCAGCCGATAGTCCTTCTCCATGGCCAGCCGATAGTCCTTCTCCATGGCCAGCCGATAGTCCTTCTCCATGGCCAGCCGATAGTCCTTCTCCATGGCCAGCCGATAGTCCTTCTCCATGGCCAGCCGATAGTCCTTCTCCATGGCCAGCCGATAGTCCTTCTCCATGGCCAGCCGATAGTCCTTCTCCATGGCCAGCCGATAGTCCTTCTCCATGGCCAGCCGATAGTCCTTCTCCATGGCCAGCCGATAGTCCTTCTCCATGGCCAGCCGGTAGTCCTTCTCCATGGCCAGCCGGTAGTCCTTCTCCATGGCCAGCCGATAGTCCTTCTCCATGGCCAGCCGATAGTCCTTCTCCATGGCCAGCCGATAGTCCTTCTCCATGGCCAGCCGATAGTCCTTCTCCATGGCCAGCCGATAGTCCTTCTCCATGGCCAGCCGATAGTCCTTCTCCATGGCCAGCCGATAGTCCTTCTCCATGGCCAGCCGATAGTCCTTCTCCATGGCCAGCCGATAGTCCTTCTCCATGGCCAGCCGATAGTCCTTCTCCATGGCCAGCCGATAGTCCTTCTCCATGGCCAGCCGATAGTCCTTCTCCATGGCCAGCCGATAGTCCTTCTCCATGGCCAGCCGATAGTCCTTCTCCATGGCCAGCCGGTAGTCCTTCTCCATGGCCAGCCGGTAGTCCTTCTCCATGGCCAGCCGATAGTCCTTCTCCATGGCCAGCCGATAGTCCTTCTCCATGGCCAGCCGATAGTCCTTCTCCATGGCCAGCCGATAGTCCTTCTCCATGGCCAGCCGATAGTCCTTCTCCATGGCCAGCCGGTAGTCCTTCTCCATGGCCAGCCGATAGTCCTTCTCCATGGCCAGCCGATAGTCCTTCTCCATGGCCAGCCGATAGTCCTTCTCCATGGCCAGCCGATAGTCCTTCTCCATGGCCAGCCGATAGTCCTTCTCCATGGCCAGCCGATAGTCCTTCTCCATGGCCAGCCGATAGTCCTTCTCCATGGCCAGCCGATAGTCCTTCTCCATGGCCAGCCGATAGTCCTTCTCCATGGCCAGCCGATAGTCCTTCTCCATGGCCAGCCGATAGTCCTTCTCCATGGCCAGCCGATAGTCCTTCTCCATGGCCAGCCGGTAGTCCTTCTCCATGGCCAGCCGATAGTCCTTCTCCATGGCCAGCCGGTAGTCCTTCTCCATGGCCAGCCGATAGTCCTTCTCCATGGCCAGCCGATAGTCCTTCTCCATGGCCAGCCGATAGTCCTTCTCCATGGCCAGCCGGTAGTCCTTCTCCATGGCCAGCCGATAGTCCTTCTCCATGGCCAGCCGGTAGTCCTTCTCCATGGCCAGCCGATAGTCCTTCTCCATGGCCAGCCGATAGTCCTTCTCCATGGCCTCACTGAACTCCTCCCAGGCCTGAGTCTTGGCCTCCACACCCACCATATGTCCGCTTGTCCTGCCGGTACCCGTCAGCTGCGTCAGGAGTTCCTGAGATATTTTTGAAGTAATTATTTATTTTAATTTTACATTTTTGTAATTTTATATATTTTTTGTAAGTTACATTTTTAAAATTATTTATTTTAATTGTATATTTATTAATTTTTAATAAGTGTTTTGATTTTTTTGTATTTAAAATATTTTTTTTATTAATCATTTATTTAAAATAATGTAAATAATAATGATTAGTTTTATGATAGAACTAACTTTGATTTGATTAATGACTTGTGTAGCTTCCGTCAGGCTCAGGAGAGATGTGTGTGTGTGTGTGACACGGACACCCACGGATGATCAGTGCAGAAGAGTGTGTGTATCTCACATCATTAGCAGAAGTGTTGCATCTCACATCTGTGGGGATGACATCATTAGCAGATGTTCTTTCCCAGCTGTTTCTCCTTCTCAGGGAGGGAAGGCGTGGCTTGTGATCAGCTCTGGGCTCTGATTGGCTCAGCCATATGTCCGTCTCGGAGCCTTCAGGTAAACATGACCCCTCCACGTGCATGACCCCTAGTACTGAGTGAATAAGTCCAGATGCATCATGGGAACTCAGCCCATAATATGAGCTGTTGCTAAAGAAACGCAGACAGTGGGATTGACGGATGATCTCGTCTGATGATGTCAGAGACACTGGCATCTCCATGACAACCGGATTCCCCACGGTGAGGTTTCAAGTGATCAGCAGAAACAGAGAGAGAGAAGAGTGAAGCTGATCTATAATCACTCACTCACTCACACACACACACACACACACACACACACTCACTCACACACACACACACACACACACACACACTCACTCACTCACACGCATCAGTCTTAAGATTTTCTTCCGGGAACGAACACGTCACAATATTCCTCATTATAATAATTCATACGCAGAATAAAGGGGCGGGGCCTGGTTGAGTTAGTCAGTAGTGTGTTAAACTGGCGGTTATGGAAAGGGGTGGGGCATTTCCCAAACACACTCGAAGCGCTCGACCAATCACAACACACTGCTCCAGCCGACCAATCAGAGCACAGTGTGCTTTTCAGGAGGAGGGGCTTCATAGAGACAGGAAGTGAACAGAGCGTTACTGACAGACTGGGAAGAGAGGAGCCGCAACACTGGAGAATATGAGGAGAATAATCAACATTCAAGTTCTAGAAGAGATTAAAAACATCATCAAGACTGTAAAAGGGCAGAATATGCAGACTGATCTCATGAAATGGCGTATGTATGACACGCCAATTCGTATTTCCATTTTTGGCGTGCTATCAACACGCATAATCGCTTTTCAGCGTGTTTATCAACGCCTTTGACTTAACGTTATATTACTGTATTATGTACATATAAATATATGAGCTACCCCAACCCCGTCCCTAAACCTACCCGTCACTGGGGTTAATACCATTTATGAGTCTTCCCCTACCATCCTAGGAAAAGAAATATCGCTCCACAGATGTAGAATATAGATTTTGCTTCGTTTCGCTCGGACATTTAACGGCGTACACATACACGCGGAATCACTCGGACGTTTAATGGCGTAGACATACACGCAAAAGATTTCGCCGTGGACATACACGCGGATAGCTCAAAATGCGTATAGATAGCACGCCACTTGAATTGAAAGTGGCGTGTATGTTTACGCAAAGTCATGATGTCATGTTGGAATATGAGCTCATTCTTCACCTCAGATATTTAAATGCTGTATATGATGTTTGATCTGATGTTTTTATCTGCTATCTTCGATCAAGCATTAGTAACGCTTCACATCTCTCTCATTCAGGGCCGTGCACAGACCTTTTGAGGGGCATGTGCTGAAACTGAAAAAGGGCACCCCCCTCCCTTTTTTTAATATCAAGATTATTTAGTAAGCCTACATAAAAGGAGGAAATGGTCACATCTTCATGACAAATTCAATACAAAAAAAATAATAGTCTCAAAAGCTTTAGATTTATTCACTATTATTAACAACCATAATAATAATAATATAGATAATATAGATATACAGGGCTTCAAGGCTTCTTTAAACCATATTACAACAGCAACCTTCTGTGAGCCATGCTTGAAGATGTTTATGACTTAACTGTGATGTCCCTCTCTATGGCTATGGGGAGAAGGTCTAGTCTCTCCTCTGAGCAAAGGCTTCGGAGTTGGTTCTTAACCTCATTTTTGAAAAGGATCTCTCCACAGTTGCAGTTGATGGCAAAAACCTGAAACTGTGGAGGACCAATGTTGGTCTCTTGAAGGTCTCTTATTCACTACACTTTCCATAAAATAAGCCAGCAATGAAAAAATGATAAAATAGTGTGAAAAGTACAGTTGCAGTGAAAAGCATTTCTGAAGGATCACATGACACTGAAGTCAGCTTTGACCACAGAAATAAATTACATTTTAAAATATATTCAAATAGAAAACAGTTATTTTAAATTGTAAAAATATTTCACAATATTACTGTTTTTGCTTATTTTGGATCAAATAAATTAAGCCTGGGAATGAATGAAATCACAAATTACATTATGGATGATAAAATATAAAGATTTCACAGTGATCTTCTGTAATGTTTTTTTTTTTTTAGTTACTACTACTACATTACTGTAGTAAAACCATGTTTTACTACATTTATACATGTGAGGACGACCGGAGAGTATATAAAATACTATAGATCCAAGAATTAGAGAGCGAATACGTCCATATTAACAGCCTTGAATTAACCATAATTTAATATTATTACCACAACATGATTAATTGTTAATAAATTAAGTGTATCAGCAGCAATCATAAATCAAAGAACACATTTCTTAGAAATATATGTTAGGTAGGTGACGAGGATCACTCGTCGATTTGTGTAGTTCCAGTACGAACAGCGCGGGGGCGCGCATGTGCTTATGATTCTCCGATGGAAACGGCGCCGGCGGCATCATTACATTTTCATCAACAGCTTACCAACTAGATTGTTATAGCTATATAGGCGCTCAGTTTTTCCTGTTGTAAAATACATTTGGTCAAAATCGCATTTTATAAAAAATGAAATGCTGCTGTATGCACAGGCTATTTAAGTGTAGGCTATGTATTGGCTATGACTATGGCAAATGTTAGCATATAGTCCTCTGTCAGGTCCCACATATCTTAGTCAGACATCAAATAAATAAAATATGAGCTTTCATAGACAACGTGTTTAGTACTTATTCAAACAACAAGATCTTTGTTTACCCTTGCAAAACTTCGTTCAGCTGCTGTCTGCTGTGCGGCCACTGCGGAGCTTCAGTTCATTCCGTCACGATAGAGGGGGCGGAGTTATCAGCTTTACTGACAGTTTGAGGATCGAACAAGATTTACACAAGCTCTTTTTAAGATCTTTCATTGGCTAAATATTTTTAAAACAGACAGATAGACTTAAAGGATGACCAATAGCATTAATTTATATAAATAAAAAACAACAACAAAAAAAACCACCATCACCAAAAAAAAGGGCACTTCGGCAAAAAGGGCATGTGCTCTGCAAAGGTTGAGCCCTATCTGTGCACGTGCCTGCTCTCATTTAAGGTGAAGTACGAAAAGAAAAGAGATACAAGAGCAAAAT